>NC_037676.1:91730634-91842354 GCF_003255815.1 Theropithecus gelada
CCAGTTTTTGCCCATTCAGTATGATATTGGCTGTGGGTTTGTCATAAATAGCTCTTATTATTTTGAGGTACGTTCCATCAATACCGAATTTATTGAGCGTTTTTAGCATGAAGGGCTGTTGAATTTTGTCAAAAGCCTTTTCTGCATCTATTGAGATAATCATGTGGTTCTTGTCTATGGTTCTGTTTATATGCTGGATTATGTTTATTGATTTGCGAATGTTGAACCAGCCTTGCATCCCAGGGATGAAGCCCACTTGATCATGGTGGATAAGCTTTTTGATGTGTTGCTGAATCCGGTTTGCCAGTATTTTATTGAGGATTTTTGCATCGATGTTCATCAGGGATATTGGTCTAAAATTCTCTTTTTTTGTTGTGTAAAATGACCAAATTTTTACATATACTTTATTAAACATTATAAATCAATAAGAGTGATAACAATAAAGAGTTCCATCTATTCCCACCCCAGTCAAGCTTCTAAAAGCTATCACCTTTTAGCAGTTTTGGGTTAAGTTCCTCTGTAGGTTACCTTCAGACTGCTAAATAAGTGCTTATACAGCGGCTTCTTAATTTACCACCTTTAGCTCCTGCTATGATTGATGAAGATTTATTTCACACAACTCTCACCACCTCTTCTCAATTTTTCTGGTTATAATATTATTTTTAGTACCTGTGCCTTCACAATGTATAATATACTTCAATTTCAATTTCTTATTTCATCAACTGTGAACTCTGTTCTTTGCAAACCTCACTTTGTAACATGATGCTGTATGAGGGCAAAATAGTCAAGCTTTCAAATTGTAAGGGTAAGGTGATCACTCTTTCTTTGTTTAATAATTAGAAGGAAGGGGACTGTCTCCCATTCCTCTCCTCCTTCGGGTGCCTCCTTGAAAACATACGTCTGATAGAGTCAGATCTTTTAATGTTACAAGGCAAGGTGTGGGCCATCTGCTATTGGGAACTGTAAACAAACACATACCTCCAAAGTTAAGAGACACCTCTCAAATTATACAGGAGGCCGGGCGCGGTGGCTCAAGCCTGTAACCCCAGCACTTTGGGAGGCCAAGACGGGCGGATCACGAGGTCAGGTGATCGAGACCATCCTGGCTAACACGGTGAAACCCCATCTCTACTAAAAAATACAAAAAGCTAGCCGGGCGTGGTGGCGGGCACCTGTAGTCCCAGCTACTCGGGAGGCTGAGGCAGGAGAATGGCATGAACCTGGGAGGTGGAGCTTGCAGTGAGCTGAGATCCGGTCACTGCACTCCAGCCTGGGCGACAGAGCCAGACTCCGTATCCAAAAAAAAAAAAAAAAAATTATACAGGAAACAACACAAGACAAGTTCTCTAGTCTCTCAAGTGATCGAAGTTTTAACGGCTCTCTCTTCTACTTTTACATATAAATTTGTATGAAATTTTGTCTAGACTTCGTAGATATTTCCACACTATCTTTACATGCATATAAATCTCTAATGTTTACCTCTTAATAAATGTGTTCTCTTTCTCCTATATTGGCATGGGAGGCTGTGGTCGGGAGGGCAGGGCAGTGTTTTTGCTGACAAAACTATTTTATTTCCCAGCAGTTAGTAGAACCGGTACCCTGCCTTCTCCCCCTCATACCTTACTATTATAAATTTAATTTCCCATCTTATCAAGGCTAATAAAATTCACATTCTGTTTTGTACTCAAAATATATTCCATACATTACCTGTAGGTTGACTAAAGTTGAAAGTCAATGAAACAGTGCTTCAATTATTATGAATATGAAGATATTGTTCATTATCAAGTAATATAATGATGGTACAACTTTTTCCTTTTGGTTCTCATGGTACCCCTGTGTCACTCAAGAAAAGTGTGTTCCTGGCCTCAAAATCAAAAGGAAATCCTTCCAGCGCAAATCATGCTTTATGTTAATTTACCTCATATTTGAATTATGTTTTTCTTATATATTCTTGAGGCTTTTTTTCTTTTTGAGAGAATTAATGTACATTCTCTTCATAATATCCCTAATGACTACAGCTTCCTACTTGTTCTAGCTAGTTCTCAAAATGCATATTGTTTTTGAAGACATTATTCTTAGAGCCCACTGTACTATTCCAATTTGTATCAACTTTTTAGAAAGAGATCTGCTATACAGTTGTTATATTGTAATTTATTTTATTTGATGCCTGAATTAATCCTATCACTTTTGTATTCTCTGTCTTTTCCTTTCTTAATTTTCAGCATTATTTCCCTGGAATATACTCTCAAATAACTTCATCATAAAGTATGCCTAGGTTAAGTTTTCCTGTTATTGCATATGAAGAAATGACTTTAATTCTAAACTGATTGAAAATTTGACTGAGACTATAGTTGTAGACTCAGTTATTTTCCTCCCAAACTTTAAAAGTCTTCCTCACCTGTATTCTCTGACATTTTAACTGTGACTGATGAGAGGTCTGGCATAGTTTAATCCTTGCCCTTTTGCTGGTGATTTTGTTGTTGTTGGCTTTGATTTTAGGTGACTCTTTTATGTATAATCATTTTCTTCAGGTAGTCAAGTCTGTGACACCTTTGGGGTCTTCTTCATCAATTACCACACTCACTAGCTTCGATTTAGCTAGGATTTGTTAATAGCTTTGATTAGCGAAAAAGAAAAAAAGCCAAGACTTTGCCTTCAGAAATCTTTACAAGCTGAACCAAAATAGAGAAGCTGCCAAAGAGAGATGGTGTGACAGAAGCCAGAGAAAGGGAGACCTCCACAGTGTCACAAAGGGAATGACATTTTATAGTTTCCTGACTTTGACTGCATCTTGGAGCAGTGAAAGTCTAATCTCACAATTATTTATTTCTACAACTCTCTCCATTCCCAGTCAGAAACATACTCTCGTGTCTGCTCCTACACCACATTTTCACAAAGTACTTTTGAACTTCACTTTGGCCCTTCCGCCTACCAATTTCCCGGTCTCTGACCACAGTTCCTTTGCTTCCAGTTCCTACGTCCCTTTTTCCACTCATAGTTGCACTTTAATTTCATCATAATCCCCTATCTTTTCGGGGTTGGCTTTGCTGTCTTGCCTATCCATCACTTCAACTGCCTTATTTTAATGCTGTTAACTTATTACCTGTTTTGGATTTTTCACTTCAACATCCTTCAGTGACTCACATTTCTATGGAATTACGGAGCGCTGTTAGAGAAAGCTACAATGCGATGCTATGCATACTGTTTCTACTGTAAATTAATGATCTCCAGCCTGAGGGGGGCCCTCAATGCTATGTGACAATTCAAATAGACATATTATTTTCCCCTTGATAGTGGCAATTACATTTTTGCCATTGCTTATCATGTTTCCCATTACCAACTGGTTTGCTTCTCCCATCTCAAGGAGAATAAAAGCGATAGAAAATATATGCCCTCATCTATCCTTTTACATATAATGATCTGCTTCCCTTCATCTTTGATAGTGCCAGGCAAAGGAAGTGATGGCTTTTAAATATAGAGTAAGGAACACATTTACTTAGTTTATGGACTTGTACTAAGTGTGAGCATAGTCCACAAATAAAGGCTAAAAAGTAGAAATCATAGAGGCCACATTTTCTTACAAAAAAACTGTAAAATACAAAGTAAAATTAGGCTATTACATGAGCATATCTACAGCATTTGCTAGTTTCATGCACTATTATAAATATATTATACATAATATGTTTTACATAAATATTATATATATGTATAGAGAGAGAGAGAGAGATTTTAATTTTTGCACCAATCTTTTGGGGTAAAATATGAAATATGAAGAATAACAAGTTTAAGTAATTTGTTCAAGTTCACACAGCTCTCAAATATAGACTCAGGATATAAACCTGGACAGTATGGCTCAAGTTTCCTCACACTTAATCATCATGATACATTGCATTTTCACTCAAGGAAACCCCACATACTAAGAAATTTTTTTAAATTCCTATATGTATCTATTGTTTTACAAAGAAAATATGCAGGAAAAATAGTTTACCAAGCAGTAAAACTAATACAAAGATGCAATTAATGCTATTTGTAGAGAGAAAATTCACAGATTTTCATAATTCAATTAATATTTTAAAAGGAAAAACTAATGCTGTTAATCCTTAAAACAACTCAAAAATCTAAATTATGAGTCACATGAATTATTTTTGTTATAGGCTATTATAGAAAATTTTTAGTAGAGAAATCCTTTAGGATCTGTCTTTTGGGACTATAATTCTTTCACAAGCAAAGGCCACTATGATACTCTATTAATTGACCCAGAGAACTGCCCCATATTCCTTAGCTGCAAGAATATTTGTATCTTATAATGCTACTTTGCCACTTGAAAAATGTAGGCAACTGAGGAACTTTCTGGATCAAAAAATATAATCTTTTAAATAATTATAACCATTAGAACACACAGTCATTCTAAATATTAATTCTGACTAGGTTACCTGATTTAGCAAATAAAAGTACAGGATGTCCAGTTAAATTTCAATTCCTAATAAATAACAAAATGTTTTTAGGATAAGTATGTTTCATGTAAACATTAGGACATACTTACACTAGAGATTGTTTATCTAAAATTCAAATTTAAATAAATGCCTTGTGTTTTATCTGTCCATGTTAGGATTCAGTCAAAATATGAAATTTCAATTAATGTTTTGATTCTCATTTACCAAACAAGGTACAGACATGCCATCATACCCTTTTATTTGCTTTTTTCCTCTATAACTATCTTGAAACTTTAGTTATTACCATGTAATTATGCTGAATTGCAGTTATTGTAAGGAATCATTGCAAATGCCCCTTATATAATTAAAATTAATGAATGTCTAATTAAATTATAAGTTCAAAGATACATAAATTTCTTTCTCAAAAAAACTATACTAAAACATAAGTAGTGTAGCGTTCTAAAGTGCATAAAAGATCTGAAATAGAGAAAAATTATCTTCTATTTCAAAAGGGTATAAGACATTTTAGTTGTGAAGCTATTTGTACATCTATTCCTATAAAATGATTAGTCATTATATAACTATAATTATATAAATACTTATTAAATATAGGCCAGGCATGGTGGCTTATAATCACTTGTAATTCCAGCACTTTGGGAGACTGAGGTGAGTGGGTCACCTGAGGTCAGGAGTTCAAGACCAGCCTGGCCAACATGGTAAAACCCCGTCTCTACTGAAAATACAAAAATTAACCAGGCGTGGTGGCGTGTGCCTGTAGTCCTAACTACTCAGGTGGCTGAGGCAGGAGAATCGCTTGATCCCAGGAGGCAGAGGCTGCAGTGAGCTGAGATTATGCCACTGTACTCCAGCCTGGGTGACAGAGCGAGACTGTCTCAAAAATTAAATAGATAAATATAATAGAAAGGTATGGATAATTTACAATATTAGTTATTTTGTTTTGTTGTGTTGTGTTTTAAGATAGGGTCTTGCCCTGTCACCCAGGCCAGAGTGAAGTGGTATAATCATAGTTCACTGAAGCCTCAAATTCCTTGGATTAAGCAATCCTCCTGCCTCAGTCTCCCAAGTAGCTGGGAGGTGCATGCCACCACACTGGCTAATGTTTTAATTTTTAGTATAGATGAGGGTTTCCTTTGTTGCCCAGGCAGGCCTGGTCTCAAGCGATCCTCCTGCCTTAGCCTACCAAAGTGCTGGGATTATAAGCATGAGCCACTGCATCTGGCCTACTTTTACAAAATTTAAAAAAAAAAAAAATATATATATATATATATATATAAAATTTTCTTTTTACAATAATTATTAATTCTACAGCTTCCTGTGAGTTGAAAAATATACAGATTAATGTTTCATATAATTACCTAATGCTGGGATTTTTTTTCCCTTACAGACCTAAATTGTTATATATGTTTTTTAAAATGCAAAAAGAAAGATCACCTTTAATAGCCTCAAAAAATAAATAGTTAAATGATTCTAAAGGCTCCAAGGCACCTCTTAGATTTTAACATATAAAAATACAGCTTTCTACTCAAACCCTGTCCAAAGTATACAAGAATAACTAATGCCCCAAAATAGTGACTTAAAATCAAGTCTGTTATGGCAAATATATAGAAACCCATGTGACATAGAAAAAAATACTCTAAATTTCTTCAGGTGAGCTGAAAAGTAAATTCAACATACTATTCTTACTACCAGTGTCTAAAAGAGGGGCTAGGAGCGGGATGTGCACCTGTATAGCCTTAAAAATTCTCCTAGTTTTACTGGATACCTCCTGCCAGTTCCCTAAACACCAGGAAGTTGTGACTTACCCACCCACACACTGCTTTGTTGAAAATGGTAGTGGTTTAGTTAACTTTTGTTAAGCCTTATATCATCTTTAAATATTAGATGTCAGAGATTAAAAACCAAAATACTCTCATATAATTTCTAATTATCTCATATGTATTGAACCATACTGAGTCAGGTCACTCATTCTCCCAAATATAAAAACAGTATTTATTTGTTTGTAAGTACTCCAAGGAGGGTTGGGGAGCACTGTGGGCATTAGGGAAGAGAAATTGGAACTTGTCATTATAGAAACAGAAATGCATGATACACAGTCATTTCTGATGGACTTGGGAAGCCCAAAATATAAACCATGCTGCAAAGGTACAACAGAGTCCCAAGAGGGAATTCAACATAAGACAAGGAGGAACGTAAATGACTAACTAAAGTAATTTACTAACTAAAGTGTGAGGTCTGTGAAATGCAGGAGAGGAGTGATTCCAGGGATCTAAGAAAAACTAATGCCCAAAGATACTGACTTAAAACCAAGTCCATTATGACTAACAGAATCATTCCAGGTACAGCACTGCCAGAAACAGAAAGCCTTCTTAACCCAGCACCCGACCATGAGTGCATCCCCAAGGCTGAACGTGTGAAGTGCGGGGATTTTGAAATGCTTTGGAACTTGAGTAATTCTGCCAGTAGATCCCTCCATAAATTGGAGATGGAAAAAAAGAAGGAGGCTTTCATTTCTGAATTCATGAGACAATTTTTGGCCATGCAAACACTTGGCTGGTAACAGGAATTCAGAGTAGTGTCTAGAGTAGCTAACACTGCCAGCTAATGTGTCACATCAGTTGTCAACCATGTCAACAGATCTCAAGTATAAAGAACACTAGGGCATTGTGGGAGCAGAGGGCAACTGAGGGCAACAAGGACAGGATGGCTGGGACTTCTACCTTAGGGTGTAGAGACATCAAATTGACATCTGGGAAATATCAGTGTCTTAGATTGTTTCATGGATACAGATGTACACACGCACACACACATACACATACACACACACAATTTCCTCGGAATTTCTAGAAATTACTACAAAGAACTAGAATTTATAAGTAAGACTTAAAGCTCCAGATAAATGAGTAGCAGTAGTAGTATGACTTCTATTTATGCCCTTGGAATAATGGGGTCTGTAACATTCAACATACTGCTTTCATGTCAGTAAAGTACGACCAACGTACACTCTATTTCAATAAATGGTACTCTCATCCACTAAATTACTCAAACCAGAAATCATGGATGTATCCTTTTTTGCTCTTTATTCCTCATCTCTTACACCCCAAGTTGTGTCAGTTTCACTTGTTAAGTATTTCGGAATCTGTTCCCTGTACCACATCCCTACTGTCAACACCCAGTTGAAGTCACCATCCTCTCTAGCATGGACTGTTAGGAAAACCAGCTCCTTTGCCTCCCTTCATCTCCTCTTGCTCCCAATCTTCTATATTCTTTATTGCTGTGGTAGTAATATGTTTTAAATGCAATTCTGTTCATGGTCCTCCCTTACTTAAAGTCTTTTTTATGATTTCTCGTTCTTCTTATCATACAGACCAAAATCTGTAACCTAGCACTGTGATTTAGGCTCTCTCTGCCTTCCTTACCAATCTTGGGAAACATTTAGCACATAGACAAGGATAAATCCAATATTTCACACTCTCTAAGCAATGTGTTTCTCTCCTTATGACCATAACAAACCAATAATTAGTCATTTATGTTATAATATATGCAATTATTTGTTATTAATTGTTTAATGCCTGTCTTCCCTGCTAAACTGTAAGCTGCTCATATTTGTATTTCCCCCAACCTCATCCCCAGTGTCTATATGGTAATGGCCTATACTCAGAAGAGAAATATTTACTACACAAATAAAAAAAGTATGAATATTTCTGAATCCCCCATAAGTAGCTATTACAATGAGGATTTGCTCTCACCCAATGTATTTGTACTTTCCTACTGGGAAAAAAAGTTGAATTAAATAGATTTTTTAAACATTTAAGTAGATTTTATATCCTTTCTAGGAAAATTCATTTGAATATTCACACCTTCTTCTCCTGCCAACATGTTTCAAAGTCACACACTGAGAAAATTCTGAGAACAGCTGGCTGGAACATTTCTTGATTTTTTTAAAACTTATATAGGAAATAAGTAAAGATAAAGTCATAAAGATCAGGTCTGCATATTGTCTTCTTAAAGAAGAAAAGCTCACTAATTCACCCTTTCAGTTGAGTTTGCTTGAAAGAAACCAGCACATTACACATTCTAGAAAATCTCCTTACGTAAAGGTTAGATAGTGTTAGGAGGCCTCAGTTATTTTTCCTTTGATGTTGAGGCAAGCCAAGGCTACTGAAAAGCCATTCAAGTTGGTGGAAGCTGACAACCATTCAAAAAAGTGGAGTTTGTATACAAGGGAGAAAGAGAGTAAAGAGCCGCTACGTTATGTTCAGATGTTCATACTATACTCCTAGTTTATTTAGTGTTAACTGCTAATCTCGGCAATTTAAACAATGAGAATAGATAAGAAACAAGGCACCATTTAAATAGATCATTTAAGCTTACAGTAAAATTTAATCACTACCTCTAATTACAAAGAAAGGGAAATCACAAAAGAAATTATTTCAAGTATATTAGTAGTGACTGCCATCTTAATGACACTATTTGAATGGATATAAACAAATAAAACACCTTAGAAAGAGAAGGGCAGTGATTTCTGACACCTTACATTGTCTAACACACTCACACAAAACACGCTGCCTTATAGAACTAGGTCTAAAAGAAATCAACTAAAACTACAAAAAATAAGATAGCATGTGCATTAGTTTTCCAGGGCTACCATGGCAAAGTACCACAGACTGGATAGTTTAAACAACAGACATTTATTTCCTCTAGATTCTGGAAGCTGAGAAGTCCCAGATCAAGATGTTAGCAGGGCTGGTTTCTTCTGAGGGCCTCTCTTCTTGTCTAGTAGATGGCCATCTGCTTCTACTGTTTCCACAAGGTCATTTTCTGTGTCTGTGTTCTAATCCCCTCCTCTAATAAGGACACCAGTCATTTACTTTAGGGTCCACCCCTCTGGTCACATTTTACGTTGATTATCTTTCTAAAGGCCCTATCTCCAAATACAATCACATTCTGAAATCCTGGTGGTTAGGACTTAAACATATGAATTTTGAAGAGACATAATTTAGTCCATAACAGCATGCCTGTTAAAAAATGATCTATTTTCCTTCTGCTTCCTATTTTTTGAGACAGAATTCACGTGTTATAAAATTCACTCTTTTAAAGTGTACAATTATATTTATAGGATTCTTTGGGATAGGAGTCTACCTATATTTGCTTCCAAGAGGAAGCTTGTGTTTTCTTTACTTTTTCATTCAATCATTTTGAGCTTTATTTAACACTTTTCCCCCCAGCTATCTTAGTGATACTTTATGGTAGCAATTTGGTTTAAAAAAAGATAGATGGTTTGGTAAAAGTCTGGGCTCTAGAGGCCTCATGAATTAGGTGTTATTGACCTCTTTTTTAAGTGAGCCCCAACATTCTCCCAGGCTAAACCTCAGAGGTAGGAAGCTGGGGCCTAAGCACTGAAGTTTCATTATCCAGCCACGCGGCAGCAAGGAGAATCAGCTCCTTGAGGGCTGAGATGATTTCCACTTCATAGCACAAAGTCACTTAATAAGGATGCACACAACTTGGCTTTCCTTTAAGAGAATGTACAGAATTTAGCACAAAAGGGAATATAAGCGCAAACTCACAGAGTTTCTTCTTAAGTATGAGCTTGTGAAAACTCAACAGCTTTCAGAATATGATGTGAAGAATTTAGTCATGATACTGGTGAAAGTGAGAAGGCACCATGTATTTATAGCACTTGAATCAAATTTTTACATGCTTATCAAATTTGAATTTGGTAAATCCTTCTATTTTCTTTCTTTCTTTTTTTTTCTTCTGAGACAGGGTCTTACTTCATTGCCCAGGATGGAGTGCAGTGGTGCGATCTCGGCTCACTGCAACCTCCACCTCCCAGAATCAAAGGATTCTCGTGCCTCAGCCTCTCTAGTAGCTGAGATTATAGGCACACGCCACCATGTCCTTTTTTTTTTTTTTTTTTTTTTTTGGTATTTTTAGTAAAGATGGAGTTTCACCATATTGGCTAAGCTGGTCTTGAACTCCTGGCCTCAAGTGATCCTCCCACCTTGGCCTCCCAAAGTGCTGGAATTAGAGGCGTAAGCCACCAAGCCCACCCTATCCCTCTATTTTCTAACTTTAATTTCTTATCACTTTAACTCACTGGCTTATTTAAACCATGGAATTCAAGTATATATGAGCCTATTTCTGAACTCAAACACCAATCGTTTAAATGATGATGAGTCATGGAAAGAAACTGTCTATTCCTCCACTGTTTTTCCATAACAGAAAGATGGCATCCACAAAACTCTCCTCCAGAAGAAAATACCCTGAGGCATGCATTGACACTGGGTAAAAGTGGAGCTGAGCACATACATCCCTAAGCTATACTCTCATAATGGTTGGTCATAATGGTTGGTCACTGTCTTGCCAATTAGAGTACCTCTTTGTTAAAATACAGCTCTTTTACTACTTTCTCCTTATGTGATTGGTTTGGATGTTTTCTATTCTCCTGAATGTTCAACCTTGCTTTCTCTGTAATAAAAGAAGTAATGTGTATATTCTCCAACAGAAAATCAGATGGACTATTACACACGTACACACATACAGATGATAATACAGAAGGTGTCTGTACAATGATAATACTGAAAGTGTCTTCAAAGATACTTTCGTTGTAAGGGTTGGAGTCATAGTCTTTAAATTATTCCCCTAAAGCTGTCTCTCACACACAAAAAAGGTCACGAATCATCTCACCCACATGTATATATACACACATATATATACATATATACACATACAGATATATATACATCTGTATGTGCGTCACATATATGTGTGTATATATGTACATATAGAGAGAATTATACATTATTGAGGATACTCAGCCTACACAATGAATACAATCCTTTAAAGTAAAATAAAGATACGAGCATCTGTTGGTAATAAAAAGTTGTCCAGTCTTTCAAAGATGTACTTTACTGTCAGGCTTTATGAACCACACAATTTCCAAATTTGGTAACATTTTGCAGAATAAATTTTCTACCAGTACGTTCCTCTCACTAGAAAATTAGTAAACCACTTCATAATTTTGGATAGTAAAATATATTAAAACAGAATAAAATTGTCTTTCTCTTAGTCTAGAAACAAACTATTACATAGCAGCATGCCAATTAATATTTCTTTGTGTTTTTCCACAGGCTGTTGTTACCCATGTGAGAGTAAAGAAGGGAACTTAAATCAGTGCTGCTTTCCTTGATGGTTTCATTGATCCAAAAGCCCATTGAAGTCAATAGGATTTCATCTTTAGCAGAAATGCTGCACTTAGATTATCTCCATAGGAAATACAGGGGGAAAAAAAAATAAAAAACTGATCCAAATAACTGAGTTACTTTCAAACCACCAAGCCTGCTTTATTTTTAAACATATTAGAATTTCACTAATCTTTAAAATGGATTTTGTGGTACACTGAGAGTAATACTTATAATAATAATATAATGCATCAAAGAAGAGATAACTAGTCTGTATGATTGATATTTTAGCTTTCTCCCTTTTTTGAAACAATTTCCTTTGGTTTCATGTCAGCTGGGTTCCTTTAAAATACAAATACAATAGCTCCCCAGTGCCCCCAACTAGGAGATCACAATGAACCAGTCCTCAAGTCTTTCTGCCTTGCCTGCCAAGGCAGGTCTAATTACTCCACAGCCCTGCCTTCATTTTCAGGGCAGAACTAAATGCTTCCCTGTGTGGGACACCAGTCAGAGCAAGAGGCACTTCCTCTGATCTGACTAATCATTCTTGCAGCGTGGGAGTGCAGGAGAAGAGAGGAAATATCATTCAGAGACACTTTTCCTAAGGTTTGGGGCCTTAGTCTTTAAAATATTCCCTCAAAGCTCTATCATCTCACAGACACACAAAAAGGTCAAGAATCTCCTCCGTAATATTTCTCTCACCTGTACATCTGGATGGTATAATTAGCCACATTTTATTATTTCCCTCCTTTAGAAAAGTTATCATTTTATCTTTCTCTAAGTGTCCTAATCTGAAAAGTACACTTCAGGATCGTCATAAGGATTAAACACAGTGAATTTTGGAAATGTTTAACGCACAGTATTTCCCAAAAAGAAAAACGTTTCTTCAATGACTTTGCCATTTTGTCTTTGCATAGGGTGTTCAGATGTAAAAATACATATATTTTTAAAAAGTACAACAACTGCAGAAATAACTATTTTCACGGCAACATTTGCTTTTCAGAGAGCCTTTAAAACAGGTTGATTGCCTATTATTATAATATATAATAGGAATATTATTATAATGATTTTAATAATTATTATATTATTAATAAAAAAGATATTTCTTAACCTATGCAGGTGGTGGAGAATATCTGAATTTAGAAGAGTAAGACTGAAAAAGAGAGCACTATAAGTCAAAAGTTAACAGAATGTAGCAGAAAGAACATTGGAAACTGGGTTTGGACCAATATTATCAATGTGACCAGTGATGTCAAACGAGAAAGAAGTTTTCAAAAACTTAGGACAGCATCACTATTATTGCTCATGTGTTGATTTATATATTCAATTTTTCTAAGCTTTTGAAAAAAAAAGTAGTCTTTTTTATCTCTATGCATTTGTTTTCTTTTTTTCTTCATTTCTTCTTTTATTTATCCACCAGGTGTCATATGAGGCACTGGAGAAACACAGCTGAATTGCGAGGATTCTTAGAGGTGTCCACAGTACAATAAAGAGGACAGATAGAAAAACCTACTTTTCTGCTGAGGACATACACAATGTGTCCTACTGTTTTCTTTGGTTCTAATTTCTAATTTTATTTTCTTTCTAAAGCCTGTTTTTTAAAACAAATCTGATTCTATTGTGTCTAAATCAGAGAACGGACTCAGGGTGACTTATTCAATCACCCAGAGATTATTGTCTGAGAGCTCAGTCAAAGATAAAAATTGACTGAGGCTGTCAGGACAACTGTAACAGTTTCAAAAAAAAAAAAAATCCTGAGGATTCCTTTACAGATGCTGAGAAACAACAATTAAGTTGTCAATGATACTATCTCCACTCTCAGCAACCATCTACACCCCAGTGGGGCTGCTACAGAGGCAACTAGTGAGTACCCCATTCCATTTCTACATGCTGTTACTTCTTTCATTAGAGCAAGTTTCTATGGGTATGTACCCTGCAGTAGATGGAGAGGAAGTGTTGAATATAAAATGGGAAGAGAGATAGTGAATAGACAATATTCTCAGAGAAAAGTCTTAAGAATTCTTCTGCCACTGTAAACCACAGGACAAGGCAACATTTCCTCCAGGTAGACACCACTTTAAACGGCAAATATGAAGGCCCTGAAGTGTTTGCAAAATAAAAAGTAAAAACAAAAGCTTTGAGGGCACATGAAACTAACTCCGCTTTAGCCTTGATGTCTCAACTTAGATATATGCCTCTCTAGGAAGACTTTGCTGTAACCTACCCTTGCAAGACTGACTGGGGACCACTCCAATGTGCTCCTATTGGACTATGTGACTTGCAGCAGTTATAGTACTACTATGCTTCATTGAAGTATCTTATTTTCTTCTTTGTCCACTTTGTGAGAAAATAGTCTCAAAAAAAAAAAAAGAAAGAAAGAAAATAGCTTCATAAGTTTGCTGACAAAACAGTGTTTGACCCATAAAAAACACCACATAAATATCAGGTTCTTCATCATTATCATCATCATAATTATCATGATTTTGGATGAGTCTAAACTACCTAAATAAGGGAAGGGAAATAGTTTTTATGAACATTACCTAGAATAAGAATGAGCTTTCAATAAATTTTTGTTGAATTAACAAATAGGTGGATAAACAAGTTTATAAATTATCATTGGTTGCTTAACAAATTCTATCCAAATTAATTTTGAAGTTGTTTCTTTTAGATTATTTCATATTTTTCCAAAAGGAAGACTAATGACAGCTATCTACATGACTGAAAAGGAAAATATGGTCTTGTGAGGACCCAACCATAAAATTTGCTGAGGATCCTGAGTATCTATTCAGAGGTCAGGCAAAAGTAAAGGTGTTAGTCATCAAAACATTTAAATTTATGCCACCATCTTGTCTAATTCTAAGACAGTTTCTTTCAGAAAGTAGAATTTCCAAGACACTTCAAATCAAAGGGTGGTGGTTTTGTGAATATCTTGAAATATAAAGCTTCTAGAGAACAACTCAGCAACATTTATCAAAAGCTTTAAAAATTAAGTAACACCTTCTCTAGAAATACGCTAAAACTATAATTAAGAATATGAACAAATGTTTGACTATAGATACTGGTAGTAACATAGTTTATAATATTTAAAGATAAGGTAAATGTCCACAATAAATTATTAGTTACATAAATTATTCTACATTTTTATAATAAAACACTACTCGTGCCATGTTTATTATAATGAAAGATGTTCATAATATAATAGGCTATAGGACAGTATGTAAAGTATGATACCACTTTTGTTTTATTGGGAGGGTAGAAATAACAAGAATAGGGAAAGAGAAAAAAACTAGCAAAATGATAGTATGCAAGCCAAAAAGCTGGTAATCTTTCTAAGTATTAATGTCCCCTTGTCTATGTGCAATTCATCATCAGGTCCTGTCCTTTTCACTATTTAAATGTCATTTAAACTCAGAATCTTTTCATCACTATTGTCATCATCTTTATTTAGAAATACTTTTATGTTTTTGTTAAAAAAAAAAAACTACATAATCGATGTCCCTGCGCCTGTGTTGCCTTGCTCCATGTTTCACAGAGCAAATACAGACAGAATGATCTTTTTAAAATGCCAATCTGAATGTGGCATCATGCTTTCAGGGCAAGGCCTAAACTCCTTGCCATCATGTGTTGAATCATTAAAGCTCTGATTTCTACCTACCTGCCTTTGCAGCTAATTTCCCATGGCCCTGCTTCCATCCACAACTTGACTTTAAGCCAAACTGAACTATTTGCACATTTCCTAAGTTTACCATGTTCACTTCTCTGCATCTTTGCACATGCCACTTTATCCACCAAAAGCAAACTTGTCTCATCTAGTTGCTATTCATCTTTTGCAGAGATAAAATCATTGCTGTTTAAAATCAAAATGGACTATCAACTCTTCTGCTAACACAGGCCTTCATTTCAGTGATAAACTATAGCTCCATACTCAGAAATGGGTGAGGACAGGGGAAGGCTGAACTTTCAGGGTCTCTCTCAGCTGTTCCATGAAATTACACAAGAACCAGAGCAAGCCTAGCAAGTGATTCGTTGGCTGGCTAAGCACATTTATGAGCCTTTTGGTAGGCGAAGGAAGGGCTTATTTTAGAAGGGGATTGAGAGCTAAATTGTTGTATATACTATGTAACAAACTTGCACGTTGTGCACATATATCCTAGAACTTAAAGTATAATAAAAAAAAAAAAAAGTTGATTTGCATGTAGAAGCAATAAGGATGAACATAAAGTAATGAAGCAGTGGGAGTCTTGAGAGATGAATGGAGATGAGTAGCTTTGCAGAAGGCAAGGGCCTTGAGAAGTCTGATCAATGAGTGATAAATTGTCATGGCCGAGTGACCATAGGAGAGCTGTCAGTACAGTAACCCACACAGATCCCCTGTGACAAGCAAGTGCAGGTGCACCTTTCCCTCAGTTTTTGTGAGCCAATGGTCACCAGCTCATGGCTGCACTCTTTTGAAAACTGTCTGTTAACAACAGGAGCACCCTAGTCCAGAAATGCCTGACAGGTTACACCCTTCCTCCAACTGGTAGCCAGTAGCCAGTGACTGACTAATAAAGAGGTACAAAAAGCCTTCCCCCTTGTCCTTGTCAAGAATAAAACTATGGGTTCCATTTTTATTCTGGAGCTCACTGTGGCATCAGTTGAATCCACTTCTATAAGTGTTCTTCTTTTCCTTCTTCTTCTTCAGTTGTGCCTCCTGGGATTAACTCGCAGATAAATTATTAATACTTGTACTTACATCATGTATCAGAGTATGCTTTCGAAGGAATCCAAACTTAGGTAGGAATCAGACCAATTTGGTTTAAATGAGAATTTAAACCTAGCTGATTTTTTTGCCCAGCTTTTTCCTTGTCTTATCCTATTTTCTTCATTACCTTAAATATTTCACTGGAGCCACTTCAGCAGTAAATCATTGCCCAAGAATCCCTGTCTTAGGTTTTGCTTCTAAGGAACTCAGCCCAGGATAGCAACCTAGGACTTTTAAAGACCAAGAATGTGTCGCACTAAACTTCAAAGTATTTTGATTGCAGAGATGAAAACTCTCCCATTACCTCATTTTCTGAAGATTGTGCTACACACATACGTCCATCAAAACACACCCTGCAAAGATATCTTCTATAAGTGTTCGGTGGAAATTAAAGATCAGTGACTGAACTTCCCAAGGGGTTTGACACACACTGAAGGAAAAAAGCAGCTACAAGGAGATAGAACAATCACTGGAGTTAGTAACTCAGAACCAATGAAAAGTGTCAAGATACATGTCTCTGGGAATTCATGGAAATACTAGAGAGGGGATAAGAATTCCCACACACAATTGGAGTTGTAGCAGATGAAGTTGATGCTACCTATTCTCCCTTAGGCTCGCCTCAGTTTTCCTGCAGCTGATTCCCAGCACACTGATAACATATGCCTGTTTTCTTCTTCCTGAAGACGTTCTCTGGTAACAAAGAAGCATATTCCATTGCACATAGGTGAAGCCAATAAGTGCAATAAGGTACCAAAGTGCAAAGTGCAAAAAGGGCAATAAGATACCAGAGGCAACACTCAACCAATAAGAGAAGGGAGGCATGGATAAATGCCATGCCTTCCCTAACATGGAGTCTCGAAGAAAAACAATGGGACTGAGTCTCAGTGCCTGTAGAAACTTACTCATTAATGTGCCTTTTACTGGCTTTGCTCCCATTTGTCTCATTTTCCCCTCTCCTTCACTAATGCCTCCTAGGATCAACTCCCAGGTAAATTATTAATACTTGTACTTAAATCATATGTACTTGTACGTAAATCATGTGCCTTCAAAGCAATCCAAACTTAGATGGGAGTCAGACCAATTTGGTTTAAATGTGCATTTCTTTGAAGAATTAATTCCAATGTCACATTTTTGGTAAGTTTCTTTGACCCACTCTCACCCCAATCTGTGCTACCAAACTCCACGCATAAATCTAATGTTAGACTATTGTGTGAGAGACAGTGTGTGTGTGTGCACACATGCATGTGTGTTCCCTCAAGGACTGTGAGTTCCTTGAAGTTAGAAGCAGTGTTTTATCTCTGTTCATATCCCCAGTGCCAAGAGCAGTGCCATTAGTTTTGATGAATATACTAGTATAAATTATTTCTACTGTTGATAAGAACTTAAGCCAAAAAGCAGGAGAGAGGAAGACTTATTGCATCGAATAACTAAGCAGTCATGAGATAGATATTCAGGTTTATCTTCATTTAGGGCTCAAATGATGATACCAACATTTATTTTCATTATCTCTATTTCTCTGGGACCTGTTTCCTTGTAGTTGGCTGTATTTACCATGTGATTAAAAATGACTACACCAGTCGTTGTCACTAATCCTCTAAGGTTCATACCCACTAAGAAAAATTGAGTATTTATTTCAGCACACCTAAAAAAAGCATCATTGTAACTTCTTGACTCTAAGAGGATCACATAATCCCTGAGCCAATCATTGCTCCATTAGAATGCATGTGCTGGTTGGATGAGACCTGGGTAATTTGCTTAATTTTTGACCCAGAGAAAGAGGCCAACCTAAAGCAAAAGGCTGAAAATTAAGGAGGGGTATTTCCTGGAGGAAATCAAAGACTTATTAGCAGGAAAGAGGAAATCATATGCTAGAAAGCATATAATAGATATTTCACTACAATGAATAAACAATGATGAATGATAATCTACTTTAATATCATAGAATTTCACTGTGATTTTTGCAAGTCACTACCATGTTTGCATTTAGATTTATATTATTTCACATACAATATGCATAAACAAGTAGAGTAAGAGAATCTAATTTTAATCCGGAAATTTCTCCCATCTTGATTGATTAGAGCGTTCTTTGTTTTCTTGCTCAGGCTCAGTGCTTTTGTCCACTTGAGTGGATAGGAACATTTGTTTTAATAAAAACTTGCTTAATACTTGGAACTATGGCAACATATTTAAATTTATTTCTAGGACAAAACTAGGTATAACCTCCAGGGAATAGATCTGCCCCATTAACTAGAGCTCTCATTGACTTCAAATATGAAGAGAGTTGATGTTCTGAGAATGAGTGTTAACAGGTGCTGAAAGAACTGTGCATAGTTTAATGATTATAACAAATACAATAGATTATGAGTGAAAATGTATCCAGGGAAATCCAAGACTTCCTCTGTGGTGGGTATTTCACCAGGCAACAATTAGAGCATTAAATAAAGCAGTATTGTACTTACAGTAGAAAATAAAATCTTACCTAATTAATAGTCCTTTTTTTCAATTTTCTAAATTAAAAATTATCATTGAATTAAATAATGCTCAACTGAAATCCAACTTTACGAGATTCTTTTTTTTTTTTTTTTTTTTTTTTTTTTTTTTTTTTTTTGAGACGGAGTCTCGCTCTGTCACCCAGGCTGGAGTACAGTGGCCGGATCTCGGCTCACTGCAAGCTCCGCCTCCCGGGTTTACGCCATTCTCCTGCCTCAGCCTCCCGAGTAGCTGAGACTACAGGAGCCCGCCACCTTGCCCGGCTAGTTTTTTGTATTTTTTAGTAGAGACGGGGGTTTCACTGTGTTAGCCAGGATGGTCTCGATCTCCTGACCTCGTGATCCGCCCGTCTCGGCCTCCCAAAGTGCTGGGATTACAGGCTTGAGCCACCGCGCCCGGCGAGATTCTTATGAGTATAAAAAGGAAATAGCCTTTGTTAAAAAAGAGGAAAGAGAGAAGGAGAGATTTGTTAAAGGATACAAAATTACAGCTAGATAGGAGGAATGAGTTCTAGTGTTCTATAGCGCTGTAAGATGACTATAGTTAACAGTGATATATAGTTTCAAATAGCTAGAAGGAGGATATTGAATGTTCCCAACATAAAGAAATGATACATGTTAGAAATAATGGATATACTAATTATCCTGATCTGATCATTATACACTATATGCATCAAAACATCACTATGCACCTCATAAATAGGTGCAATTATTAAACATCAATTTTTAAAACTCATATAAAAATAGGCATCCAAATTGCAAAGCAAGAATTGAAACTATTTCTACTTGCCAAAAATAAAACCAAACAAAATCACTGGAGATCATGATGATATGCATTTGATTTTAAAAAGGGGGGGCTTACAGAAAAGATTTCCAAAATATAAAAAATAAAGAATTTCCTTTAAATAGCAAGATTCCTAGTACATTTTAAGCAATGTATTATATTTTCATAAATACAGCCCTTTACGAAATATATCCTAAAATACCCAAAAGTGAGGGTAATGAAAGAAAACTTAGACTATTTTATGAGTTTCAGTCATGACTCCTTTTCCTTTACCCCATAAGTGCTGGTAAGCTCTCCCACACGTTCCTGGAGTGCAAAGCTGGGTCTGGCACTTTTTTATTCCATATGCTTCTAAAAAATCAGCAAGGATGGAGCTTTATCATCTCCTGCATAAATTAGGGGTGTGATTTGCCAATATGACTGGGCGATAGTCCAGCTGTCTTGAAAAATTAAGAAAAGAAAGAGAATAATGTATTTTTTTAATCTCTCTCAACCTGGAAAAGGAAGACACAAGTCGAAGCTAAAAGGAATATATCAAGCCCAAAGCACTGCAATATCTGTGGCTTTGTGGGAGGAGGAAAAGAGGAGCCCTTTGGCAGAATTCTGGCAAATTCTGAGATTCATAACAATGAAATAGTCTATGACGTGTCATGGATATTGCCAAATTTTAAACACAACTTACTTACTTATTGAGTATAGTATGGTGTAGAAGGTGAAAGGAGGAGCCTAAAAGATACAGTATCAATCTCTCCTTGGCTTTTGTATCCCCAAACACCATGCCCAGGTAGACGCAAATAAGACTTAGGTAATCTCTCAATGATAGACTGAATAAAGAAAATGTGGCACATATACACCATGGAATACTATGTAGCCATAAAAAAGGATGAGCTCATGTCCTTTGCAGGGACATGGATGAAGTTGGAAACCGTTATTCTCAACAAAGTAACACAGGAACAGAAAACCAAACACCACATGTTCTCACTCATAAGTGGGAGTTGAACAATGAGAACACATGGACACACGGAGGGGAACACACACCAGGGCCTGTGAGGGGGCGTAGGAGGCTAGGGGAGGGATAGCATTAGGAGAAATACGTAATGTAGATGATGGGTTGATGGGTGCAGCAAACCACCATGGCACATGTATACCTATGTTAACAAACCTGCAAGTTCTGCACATGTATCCCAGAACTTAAAGTATAATTAAAAAATAAAAGACCAGTAAACTCTCAAATTTGAAAGTTCTCATTATGAAATAAGAGCTGGATATCAAGCAGGGAAGAACTTTGGACCGGAAGAATCCAAAGTTACAGGGACAGAAGCAAAAATGTCACTACTGGGTTGTTAAGTGTAATAATGACAGAAGTTATTTCCATTTTCAGTCCTTCATTCATGGATCTGGGAATCCTAGCTTGTAGAAAAACGGCACTATGCATTGGTCACTGAGTCAGAGCATATGCTGTATCCCAGAGGACATTATCCCAGCCTTCAAAGCATTGTCACCCAGCCAGTGCCATAACTGAATATTCCAAAAACCACTTAACCCATCAGGTCAGCTGCTTCGGGTTGATGGTGTATTAGTCAGTTTTCATGCTTCTAATAAAGACATACTCAAGATTGAATAATTTATAAACAAAAAAGGCTTTAATGGACTCACAGCTCCTCATGGCTGGGGAGGACTCACCATCATGGTAGAAGACAAAGGAGGAGAAAGGCACATCTTACATGGTGGCAGACAAGAGAGCTTGTGCAGTGGAACTCCCACTTATAAAACCATCAGATCATGTGAGACTACCATGAGAACAATGTGGGGGAAACCACCCCCGTGATTCAATGATCTCCACCCGAGTCCCTCCCATGACACATGAGAATTATGGGAGCTACAATTCAAGATGAGATTTGGGTGGGGACACAGCAAAATCATATTAGATGGGGACATAATAACATCAATAAATTTTATTAGCATGTGCCAATGCCACACTTTATTTGCTGTAAACTTAATTTCCATGTCAAAAACAATGCTATGTGAACTATGACAGTGAATAAGGCATCTGAAAGTTCAAGGATGATGGTTTTAGAAGAAGCATTTTGGGATGAGGAAACAAAATCATAGCCAGAATATCTATTCCAGAAAAAAAAAAAAAAAAATGCACTGCCTCTTCCACTATAGAAGCTACTCAATATAATCAATCTGCCAATAGGTCACTGGCTGGGACCCCTGGAGAATAATGCCATACTAAAACCAAGTGTTGGCCTCTACTATTGGCATGTGGGGCACTCAGAAATAGCTCTAACCAGATTGTCCGCGGTAAGTAAAAGCCCAGTTTGCTGAACCAATGAACATTTCATTTATGTGCCTGTTGGGCACAAACAAGGTGACCGGTGACTGACATCTACAAAATAAGTTATCTTGACCATCCAGTTACTAAGCTCCCCTCTGTTAAGAATGATTTTTGTTGAGTACTTACATTAAGACGCGGATATCTTCACACTGTACACTTGGAGATGTTTTTCCATATACCACTTCTGCAGATCTCTTTGACACCAAATCATGTTCCCTATAAACAAAATCATTTGTTATTTCAGATAGTGTCAGTATACCAGGCAGAAGCATCTGAAAATCCAAAAAAATTTTTCCCTCAGTAGGTTAGCCAGTAAGTGCGAGTTGAAAGATAAGAGAATATATAAGAGGAGTAGACACCCTGAGAATCTGTGTCATTGCAAATCCAACTTGTTTGTGCCTTCAGGATGTGCTCAAGCTTGATCTTGTATATACCGCTTCCATTTAGTGGTGAAATGAAGCTCTATGTACCCCAATGTAGGGCTTAATGGGTCAGAAAAAACCCAATTTATGATGGGCAAGTCGGATTAAATGATAATTTGATCACCCATAATGATAGTTCAGGCTCTTGTGGGATCGAATAGCAAGCCAGAAGTGTCGCAAAAAGAGACTTGTTAACTGAAGGACAGACATTTCAAGTATCATTAGACCTGCTGTGTGATATGTCTCAGTCCTGAATTTTCTTCATCTGGGTCTCACTCAAAATTGCAGCTTTTCAAGGTACTCAATAAATAAGATATATGTGATCTTTATAATCTGAAAGTTCCTATGGAACACTGAGTCTCTTTCTATATGGTAGGAGGAGCCAGATACAAAAATTTATCTTTGACGTTGGAAGGACATATCTTGACGTGCCCCAGATTATCGTAACCTTAAACAATTGTCCTGAGGTACAGGTGTTTTAATATTTTGGAATTTATTTACTCCTTTCTGGTATACATGTGCACTATCAAGATGTCTAGGGTAGTTTCCACTTTCTTCTCACCAGGTACAGTCATTATACATCATCTACATAGTGGAACAATTGAATGTTCTGTGAAATGAAGAGATAATCAAGGACCCTTGATTAGATTATGACAGAGAGCAGGAAAGTTGCTACATCCCCGAAGTAGAATAGGGAAAATGTCTTGCTAGCCATGCCACATGAAAGCTAACTGTGTTTGGTGGTCTCTAGCAATAGGCAAGGAAACATACAAACAGACAAACAAAAAACCATTCACCAAATCAGTAAATGTATGACAGGGAATTTTTTTATCTGCTCCAGTGATGAAACCAGATCTGAAACAGCTGCCGCAATTAAATGTACCACATGATTAAGACTTTCTCCAACATCTGTCTTCTCCTGCACAGGCTAAATAGGAGAGTTGAATGGGAATATGCTAGAAATCATCATTTCTACATTCTCAAGTTTTTGATATGGCATTAATCTTGAAACTCTTCGAGGAAGGTGACGTTGTCTTTGGCTCACTGTATTTATAAGTAGAGGCTCCTCTAGATTCTTTTCCCTTGACCTTTCTTACCAATAAAAACCCTCAATCCATGGGTCAAGAAATCAACAAGGGTATTGTGCCAATTGTTTAGTGTGCCTATTCAAGTTAAACATTCCGGAACTGGGAAAAAACCCCAGGGTGGATTTGGGAACCCAGTGGTCTCCCAGGGAGAGATCCTCAACCTAAAATATAATTAATATCTTGATCTCCAAAGTCCCTTGTTTGACTGGTGGATCAGAGTGGTATCTTGTGTCTCTAGGACTTCCTGGCAGCTCAGAACCAGCGTCATATAATTCCTTAATAGGATGGTACCTTCCCCTTTTTTCAGTGCACCCTTGTAAATGGCCACAAATCCTTTTGGAGAAAGCTAGAGAAAAATATACTAGATGAGTTTTTGGCAGCGCAGAGTCCTTCCCTAAAGGAACCTGGTTCCCCTTCATCCAAAGAACCCTGAAAGTATGAACTGGCTCACAAATAGAAATAAATTCTCTAATGATCCAAGTTAAACTTCTGTTCACCAGACTCTCCTTTCCATTTCTACACATCAAGTAAGACTTTATAGCAAGCTCCTCATGAATTTCAGTCCTTGAGCTACCATGATCAAGTAGCCAATGACAACATTCTCTGTAGGTGAAATCATTCTTATCACTGCTTCAAATCTGCTACCCATTACACAAATTCTATCCTTGTTGTCTCTGGCAGTCCAGTGCTGCCACTTGGCCCCAGCCACCTTGGGATTCCACCATCCCTATTTATTTCAGGGATTCTATTTTAATGGCAAGGCAACTTACTGTCATTCCTGGCCTACAGAAAGCTACTATAGAGCTTATCAAGGCTGACGATATTCCCTTCACCAATGTATATAAGCAGTTCTTACAACTTAACTCTATCTCTACATTCATATATCCCTAAGTCTTTTGATACCATCTTCTATAGTATACCAGGGGAGTTCTTGTAGCTCAACTGCAGTCAACTAACAAAGCCAAAAGTAAGAACGATTTACCAGCCACTTAGAGCATATTGAATATGGAATTTTTGCTTAAGTGAATCAATTTCAATACCTTCAACCTGACCCAAATCATATCCACCCATTCTGACCAACATCCTTTTAATTCATTTCCATACATATTCCCCAAGTTTTAGTTAAAATAAATATAAGTTATATAATTCTCTTTATGTGTGCTGTACCTCTATTCTGGTCATAAGTGTTATCTGATACAAAAGCATAAAAAACTGAATGTTATATCAGGTTGATGCAAAATTAATACATTTGCACCAACCTAATATATCTAGAAACAAAGAGAGGTAGTAGGATATATGTAGAGGACATCAGCATTCCTCATCACATCAAGGTCTCAGGCCAGGAAAACTAAGTTCTTGAGAAAAGTGAAGAGTGTATTCCTCAAATTTAGGAGAAAAGACTGCTTCTACTGGCAAATGAGCCTCCACAAAATGTAAAAGTTCAGGTACCTCCACATCATCAGAATCAGCCCTTGTGTCTCCATCCCAATTTTCATGGCCCTACTCCTTCTCAGTCAATGCCTTATTTCTAATATAAGAAACCCTGAAAAATTGTGTTGAATTATAATTCAATCACTCTCCATATTAGACTTTGGGTTTGGGAAATTTTCTAGGAAATGCTGTTTCTCTTACAGCAGTAATAGAACTTTTCTAATCCATTACATAGACCTTGATCTTGGAATTAAAAACTCTGAACTCAGTTTCTTTCTCTACATTTTCCAATGCAACCCAACCAACATCATTATATTCATTTTTATTAAAGTGTTCTACAGCAGCAACTACGTGGTGATTCAAAATATTGCCTTCTATAGGCATTTGATTACAGATGAAACTACAAGTAACAATTTAAGAAACATTTTTTGCCACTCCATGCCATGGCTTATGGTGTCATGTATTGGAAGCAAACAAATCAATGTCTATTTTTTATGTTGTTTTAATTAATTTTTATGGGTACATAGTAAGTGTATATACTTGTTGTGTACATGAGATGTTTTGATACAGGCACACAATGTTGCTATGGAGAGCAGTTTCGAGATTATTATTAATAACATCATGAAAACTGGAGTATCTTACCCCTCAAGCATTTATCCTTTGTCTTATAAACAATCCAATTATACTCCTTCAGTTATTTTAAATGTACAATTAAATTATTATTGACTATAGTTACTCTCTTGCAATATCAAATACTAGGTCTTATTTATTATTTCAAATTATATTTATTTATACCCATTGACAATCCCTGCCTCCTTCCCCCAACCCAGTCCCCCACTTCCCTTCCCAGCCTCTGGTAACCACCCTTCTACTCTCTATCTCCAAAAGTTCAATTGTTTTGATTTTTAGATCCCACAAATAAGTGAGAACATGTGATGCTTGCCTTTCTGTGCCTGGTTTATTTCACTTAACATAATGATCTCCAGTTTCTTCCATGTTGATGCAAATAACTTGATAACATTCTTTTTTTATGGCTGAATAGAACTCAATTGTGTATAAGTACTACATTTTCTTTATTCAGATGAATGGATAAAGAAAATGTAGTACTTACACACAGTGGACAGAGGTTGCTTCCAAATCTTGGCTAACGTGAACAGTGCTGCAACAAACACTAAAGAGCAGGTATCTCTTTCATATACTGATTTCCTTTCTTTTGGGTGTATACCCAGCAGTGGGATTGCTAGCTTGTATGGTGGCTCTATTTTCAGTTTTTTGAGGAACCTCCAAACTGTTCTCCATAGTGGTTGTACTAATTTACATTCCCACCAACAGAGTATGAAGGCATTCCCTTTTCTCCACATCCTTGTCACCATTTGTTATTGTCTGACTTTTGGAAAAAAGCCAGTTTAACTGGGGTGAGATAATACCTCATTGTAGTTTTGATTTGTATTTCTCTGATAATCATTGATGTTGAGCACATTTTCATATGCCTGCTTGCCATTTGTATATCTTCTTTTGAAAAATGTCTATTTCAATCTTTGCCGATTTTTAAATCAGATTATTAGATTTTATCTTATAGAGCTGTTTGATCTCCTTATATCTTCTGATTTTTAAACTTTTATCAGATGGGTAATTTGCAAATATTTTCTCTCATTCTGTGGGTTCTTTTCACTTTGCTGATTGTTTCCTTTCCTGGGCAGAATCTTTTTAACTTGACATGACCACATTTGTCCATATTAGTTTTGGATTTCTGTTCTTGTGAGGTATTACTCAGGAAATTCTTTGCCCAGGCTAATGCCTTGGAGGGCTTCCCCAATGCTTTTTTGTAGTAGTTTCACAGTATGAGGTCTTAGATTTAAGTCTGTAATCATTTTGGTTTGATAGTTGTATATGGAGAGAGAGGGGGTCTGGATTATTTTGCCTATGGATATTTAGTTTTCCCAGCACCATTTATTAAAAAGACTTTCTTTTCCTCAGTGTATGTTCTTGGCAGCTTTATCAAAAATGAGTTTGCCATAGGTGTGTGGATTTGTTTCTGGGTTCTCTATTCTGTTCCATTGGTCTATGTGGTTTTATGCCAGTACCATGCTGTTTAGATTACTATAGCTCTGTAGGATAATTTGAAGTCAGGTAATTGTATTCCTTGAGTTTTGTTCTTTCCGCTTAGGATAGCTTTAGCTATTTTGGCTAAATAGCTCTTTGGTGGTTCTATATAAATTTTAGGATTCTTTTTTCTATTTATGTGAAGAATGTCATTGGTATTTTGATAGGAATTGGATTGAATCTGTAGATTGCTTTGGGTAGTATGAACATCTGAACAATATTGATTCTTCCAATACAGGAACATGGAACATCTTTCCGTATTTTGGTGTCCTCTTCAATGTCTTTCATCAAAGTTTTATAGTTTTAATCATAGACATCTTTCACTTCTTTGGTTAATTCCCAGGTATTTAATTTTATTTGTGGCTATTATAAATGGAATTACACTGTCGGCATATAGGTATGCTACTGATTTTTGTTTGTTAATTTTTGTATCCTGCAACTTTACTGTGTCAGTTCTAACAGTTTTTTATTGTGGAATATTTAGGTTTTCCCAAATATACGATCATATCATGTGCCAATAAGGTTAATTTGACTCCTTTCTTTCCAAATTGGATGTCCTTTATTTCTTTCTCTTGTCTGATTGCTCTAGAAAGGACTTACAGTACTATGTTGAAAAACAGTGGTAAAAGTAGGCATCCCTCATCATGTTTCATATCTTAGAGTAAAGCCTTTGAGTTTTTCCCTGTTGAGTATAATGCTAGCTGTAGGTTTGTAATATATGGCTTTTAGTACATTGAGGTATGTTCCTTTTATTCTCGTTTTTAGAGTTTTTATAATAAATTTTATCAAATGCTTTTTCAGCATCAATTGAAATAATCAAATGGTTTTCATCTATTTTATTCGTATGATGTATCACATTGATTTGTGTATGTTAAACCATCCTTGCATCCCAGTGATAAATCTCACTTGATTATGATGAATGATCTTTTAAATGTATTATTGAATTTGGTTTGCTAGTATTTTACTCAGGATTTTTTGATCAATACTCATCAGAGATACTGGCCTGCAGCTTTGGGGATTTGTTTGTTTGTTTGTTTACATGTCTTTGTCTGGTTTTCTATTAGGGTAATACTGGCCTTGTAGAATGAGTTTGGAAGACCTCCTCTATTTTTCAAAATAGTTTGAGTTGGATTGGTATTAGTTATTCTTTAAATGTTGGGTAGAATTCAGCAGTAAAGCCATCAGGTCCTGGGCTTTTCTCTACTGGAAGACTTATTATTACATTATCCAACTCATTACTTGTTATTGGTCTGTTCAGGTTTTGGATTTCTTCTTGGTTTAATCTATATGGGTTGTATGTGTCTAGGAATTTGTCTATCTGTTCTAGATTTTCCAATTTATTGGCATATGTTTGTTCACAGTAGCTACTAAATGAACCTTTGAGTTTCTGCAGCATCAGTTGTAATGCCTCCTTTTTCATTTCTAATTTTACTTATTTGGATCTTCTCTCTTTTTATTAGTCTGGCTAAAGGTTTGCCAATTTTGTTTAAGTTTTCAAAAATCACCTTTTTGTTTCATTTATCTTTTGTATTGTTTTCTTCCTTTCAAGGTCATTTATTTTTGCTCTGATCTTTATTATTTCCTTTCTTCTGCTAGTTTTGTATTTGGTTCCTCTTGCTTTTCTAGTTCTCTAAGATGCATTATAAGATTGTTTATTTGAAGTTTTTCCTCTTTTTTCGATGTCAGCACTATAAACTTCCCTCTTAGTACTGCTTTTGTTGTATCACATAGGATTAGGTATGTTATGTTTCCATTATCATTTATTTCAAGAAATTTTTTAAATTTTCTTCATAATTTCTTCATTGACCCACTGGCACTGATATTTTATCCTTCCTGGGATTCTCTTGTCGTTTCCTTAACATGATTAAGTGAAGGTGCTTAAGGACAATCTCATTCACTCTAGGGTTGGTGTGAGTAAAGTAACATGGCAGCTGATCTGGCTAAAAAGTAGTAACAGATACAATATTGATTTGCTTCTCTACTAGTTTGTCTTTTATTCAAATAAATTCTGCATGATATTTATTTGCTTTAAAAGACATTAAACTTCTGTAATTTGCACGTGTTTGTATAGTTTCCAAAGTTCCTCTTGTTATTGATTTCTAGTTTTATTCCATTGTGGTCAGAGAAGATATTTGATAATTTTTCAATTATTTTGAATGTTTTGGGACTTGTTTTGTGACCTAACATATGGTGTATTCTTGAGAATAATTCATCTGTTAGGAAAAAAATGTGTATTCTGCAGCCATTGGATGAAATGTTCTGTAAATGTCTATTAGGTCCATTTGGTCTATAGTGCAGATTAAGTCCAATGTTTCTTTATTGATTTTCTATCTGTAAAATCTGCCCAATGCTAAAAGTAGGATATTGAAGTGTCCAGGTATTATGGTCTCAGACCTGTTTTTCAGCTCTAAGAACATTTGCCTTAAATATGTGAGTGCTCCAATGTTGGATGTATATATTCTTAAAATTGTTATACCTTCTTGCTGAATGAAACATTTTATCTTCATATAGTGAAATTTCTTGTCCCTTTTTATGGTTTTTGACTTGAAATCTATTTTGTCTTACATATGTATGACTACTCATGCTCCTTTTTGCTTTCCATTGGTGTGAAATATCTTTTTCCATTTCTTTATTTTCAGTCTGTGTGTGTTTTTATAGGTGAAGTATGTTTCTTGTCGGCAACAGATCAATGGATATTGCTTTTTGATTTATTCAGCCACTCTGTGTCTTTTGATTGAAAAATGTAGTCCATTTACTTTCAATGTTATTATTGATAAGTAAGGACTTGTTCCTGCCATTTTGTTATTTGTTTTCTGGTTATTTTGTGGTCTTCTCTTCCTTTTTTCTTTCCTTCCTGTATTCCTTTTTATGAAAGTTATTTTATTTGTCGATACAATTTAGTTTCTTTCTTTTTATTTTCATGTATCTGTTGTGTGTTTTGTTTTGGTCTGAGGTTACCATGAGGTTTGCAAATACTATCTTGTAGCACACTGTTTTAAGCTTATAACAACTTACCACTGTTTGTATAAATAAACAAGCAAACAAGCAAAATGAAAACTAATATAAACCTTGCACCTTAAGTTCATTCCCCCCCATTTTAACTTTTTATTGTTTCTATTTATATCTTATTGTACAATGTCATGAAAAGTCATTGTAGTTATTATTTTTGCTTGGTTCGTCATTAGTCTTTCTACATAAGGTAAGAATATTTAACATACCATAGTTACAGTGTTATAATATTCTGTATTTTTCTGTACACTTACTATTACCCATGAGTTTTTTACCTTCAGATGATTTCTTATTGCTCATTAATGTCCTTTTCTTTCTGATTGAAGTTCTCCCTTTAGCATTTCTTGTAGGACAGGTCTGGTGTTGATGAAATTCCTCAACTTTTGTTTGTCTGGGAAAGTCTTTATTTCCCCTTCATGTTTGAAGGATAGTTTCACCAGATGTAACATTCTAAGGTAAGAGTTTGTTTTTTGTTTTTGCTTTTTTAATCTTAGCACATTATACATATCATGCCATTCTCTCCTGGCCTGTAACGTTTCCACTAAAAGTCTTCTGCCAGATGTATTGATTCTCCATCGTGTTGTTTGTTTTCTCTTGATGCTTTTAGGATTCTTTCTTTATTCTTGATCTTTGATTAAATGCTTTAATAAATGCCTTGTCTTCTTTGGGATAATTCTGCTTGGCTTTCCATAACCTGCTTATACTTGGATATTAATATTTTTGTCTAGGTTTGGAAAGTTCTCTGTTATCCCTTTGAATAAATTCTCTACCCTTATCTCTTTTTCTACCTCCTCTTTAATGCCAATAACTCTTAGATTTGCCCTTTTGAGGCTAGTTTTTAGATCCTGTAAGCATGCCTCATAATTTCTTATTTTTTTCTTTTGTCTCCTCTGTGTATTTTCAAATGTCCTGTTTTCAAGCTCACTAATTCTTCTGCTTGATCCATTCTGCCATTAAAAGACTCTGATGCATTATTTAGTATGCCAATTTCATTTTTCAGCTCCAGACTTTCTGCTTGATTATTTTTAATTGTTTCAATTTCTTTGTTAATTTTTTTTTTTTTTTTTTTTTTTTTTTTGAGACAGAGTCTCACTCTGCACTCAAGGCTGGAGTACACTGGAGAAATCTCAGCTCGCTGCAACCTCCACTTCCTGGGTTCCAGCAATTCTCCTGCCTCAGCCTCCTGAGTAGCTGGGATTACAGGCATGCATCACCATGCCCAGATAATTTTTGCATTTTTAGTAGAGACAGAGTTTCACCATGTTGGCTAGGCTAGTCTTAAACTCCTGACCTTAGAAGATCCACCCGCCTCAGCCTCCCAAACTGCTGGGATTACAGGCATGAGCCACCACAACCAGTCCTGTTAAATTTATCTGATAGAATTATGAATTTCTTCTCTGAGTTGTCCTGAATTTCTTTTGAATTTCCTCAACACAGCTATTTTGAATTATCTGTCTGAAAGGTCATATATCTCTCTGTCTCTAGGATTGGTCCTTGCTGGCTTATTCAGTTGATCTGGTGAGGTCATGCTTTCTTGGATTGTCTTGAAACTTGTAGATGTTCAGCTGTGTTTGGGCATTGAAGAAACAGGTATTTACTGTAGTCTTTGCAGTCTTGGCTTGTTTGTAACTATACTTCTTGGAAAGACTTTCCAGATATTTGGAAGAACTTGAGTGTTATGATCTAAGCTGTATCTGCTTTACAGGGCACTCCAAGCCCAGCAACACTGTGGTTCTTGCAGACTTGTAGAGGTACCACCTTGATGGTCTTAGACTATGCCTGGGAGAATTCTTTGAATTACCAGGAAGATACTTTTGTTCTCTTCCCTCCCTTTCTCCCCAAACAAATGGAGTCTCTCTGTTATCAGCCACCCGGACCTGGGGGTAGAAAGACACAAGCCACTCTGTGGCCACCACTACTGGGAATGCACTGAGTCAAACCTAATGTCAGCATAACAATGGGTCTTGCCCCAGGCCTGCTATAATCACTCCCTCACTACTCCCTATGTTTGCTGAGGATCCAGGGGTTCCACAATCAGCAGATGGCAAAGCAAGGCCTGTGTCCCCTTCAAAGTAGCAAGTCACCCCAGGCTCCAGGTGGGTCCAGAGGTGTTGTCCAGGAGCCCAGGAGTACAGTCAAATACCTTAGAAGTCCACCTGGTGTTCTATTGTATTGAGGCTCATCTGGCACTCAAACCACAAGATGAAGTCCTTCTCATACTCCCTCCTCTTTCAAAGGCAGTGGAACCTCACACCATGTACAACACCACCACAGGTCCCTAGGAATTACTGGCAGACTACCACTGATGTTCCCTTAAGGCCGAAGGGCTCCTCTGTTAGTCTATGGTGAGTGCTGCCAGGCCTGGGACTCACCCTTCAGGGCAGTCTACTCCCCTCTGGTTCAGGGCAGGTCCAGATATGCCACTCAAGAGCCAAATTCTAGAATCAATGACCCCAAGAGCCTTCTTGGAGCTCTCCAACTCTGTGGCTAAGCTGGTACCTAAGGTGCAAGTCAAAATCCCCTTTACTTTGTCCTCTGCTTTTCTCAAATAGAAGGAGTTTGCCCCATAGCCACCACAGCTAGGAATATGCCAATTCTCACCTAAAGTCAGCAAGTCTGAGAGGGTCACCCAAGGCCTTCAATGTAGTGCTTGGGTATCACTGCTGTTTGATTATTCAGGTCCCAAGGGCTCTTCAGTCAGCATGTGATGAATCCTGCCAGGACTGCATCCTTTCTATCAAGGCAGAGGGTTCCCTTCTGGCCCAGGGTATGTCTAGAAATGTTGTCCAGGAGCTAGGACCTGGAAAAGGGGTCTCATGACTCTGACCTGTGCCCTATCCTGCTGTGTCTGAGCTGCTATTCAAGATGCAAGAAGTCCTCCCCACTCTTCCTTGTCCTCTCCTCAAGCAGAAGAAAAGGGTATTTTTCAGAACCTTGAGCTGTGCAGCCTGGGGCTAGGGCAGAAGTGATGCCAGCACTCTTTTAGCTGCCCCAGCTGGTGTCCCAGTAGATCACATGCCCCACAGTGCTCTGACTCTGGGCCTAGTTTCACACTAAGAAACACCCAGGAGATGCAGTCTTTGAGGCCTAAACTGCCTTTAAAATTGAAAGTAAAAGGCATTTTCAGAAGATCTTTCTGAAGCACTGGAGTGTGTGGGCAAATTGGAGTTATTTTGTGTCTCGGGAAACTTTAGTCGGTGGTGGCGAGGCTTGGGGGAACTCAAGTTCCCACCAGAAGGATTAACAATTCCTCTCTGGGTGGGGCTGGTGTAAATGCCCTCTCCCAAGAGAACAGGAATGCTTTCTGCAGCATGCTGCCACAGCTAGGGGATGGCGGAGGGGTGGTATTGGGGATTCAAGACTGTTTTTCTTATTTTTTTGGTGATGTGAAGTTAAAAACAGATACCATGAGTGCTCACCTGATTTTTGGTGTTTATGAAGGTGCTTCTTTCATTTAGTTGTTAAATTAGTGCCTTTGGAGGGCCAGGGGGGATGATCAGTGAAGCCTTCTATTCTGCTATCTTGCTCCATCCCTCCATTTGAATGTCTTTAAATATGATAAAAGCAGAGAACCAATTATAGATTACTATCTGTACTATTCTTATCTCCTGGAACCAATTCGGATGCCAATAATTATAGCAGTCAGGATTCAATCATGGAAACATAATCTTCATGGGTATTATGAAATAAAAGATTTATTATAGGAAAAAAACCTTATGCACTGATGGAGAAGTTGGAATAACAGACCAAAAATAGAAGTTAGAGGATTAGAGAGAAGTGTCTTTCTGAAGCACTGGAATGTGTGGGCAAATTGGAGTTTATCAAGGAATCTAGAAAACCAGGTATATCCAACTGCCAGAATAGGACCACAAAGAAAAGGTAGTGGAAAATAAGATGGGAGTCTCCTGATTCTACATTTATTTTTATGTCTGGAGTCTCTGGTTCAGAGACATTTATGAAGAAGATCTGGACATGAACAAAAGAATGAGGACACATCTGCAACTGTCTCTCAATATTAGTAACCACGAAGATCTTTAGCTCATAATGGCTTCAACTTCACTGCTACCTTCCAAATCTCACAGAATTTTCTCTTTTAGCCAACTCTAACTTGGAACCATATGGACAAGAGAATTCTGGAAACTATGGTTTCAGCTTAGCCAACGTGACTATTATAAAAAAACACCAAGCATATTTTCCATATTTAAATCCTATTAGATTTACACCACATGCCATTGGTATTAAGTCATGGGCTTGTTGATTTTTAAATCATCTGCCAACTCTGACTGAATAAGAATGGTATTGATTATGATTTTTTTGGTTGCAAGCCACAGAAATTGACTGACTAACTTATGCATAAAAAAACCTTACTGGAATAATATTATTAGAAAACTCAAGGAATAAATAGGAAGGGTAGAAAAGATGCTTAGAAATAAAAAAAGAAACCAGAAAAGTAGCAGGTCACCCTCCACTGCTTCTAATCATTAGGGTTTTTGGTCTGAAAGGAATATAGTTGTTTGGGGGTTTTTCTCTGGGGGGAGAGCGGGGTGGGGTTATTTCTTTGTTTTTCTTACTTTAATCCTGAATAACTTTGCTTGAGATTTTAACTCTTTGAAAAGAAGGCTTTTGTCTGGTCAAGCTTAAGTCACATGCTCACTCTTTGGTCCTACTGAGGCAGTAAGATCTGGCAGAAGTAACCTGTTATAGCCTCTAGAAAATCCTTCATCCTCCATAAAAATAATGGTTTACTTTGATTTGCAATTTTAATCAGCTTGCTCAAAATGGTGGTGTGGTAATTCCCTATAAGAAAATTAAAGTGATTCTAGGAAGAATGAATTGTTATAAATCAATTGAAATCTTTTAATGAATATCTATTCATTAATAAGAGTTTTGAGGCTATACCCAGGCCTGGGAAGAAATAGTATATGATCATATAGCATTGCCTGCCATGGGTGCAGAAAAGGATAGTATTAGCAGACTTCCTGTACTTTTTTGCCAGTTCTTGATTTTGATACAGCCTCTACAATTCCACTGTATAGAGAGCAGAAAGAATGTTACGGTTACTTAATAGGGAGTACTAAATGCTTCCTTGGGCTGACTTTGAAGGTCCGTCATAATCTAAATTCAGGATTACTTACTCTCAGAACTCTAAATTCAGGATTACTTACTCTCATTGTTCTGACTTCACGTGGTCATTCTATATGTGGTGAATCAGCCTATTGTGGAGAAAGCAACCCTTCAAAGTAAAGATGGGATTCAAAGGCAGAAATATATTTGAATCCCATCTTCACTAGCTAGCACAGTATGAACATGATCAATTTACTTAAATCTTTTGACCGTTAGTGTCATCGGCTATCCATCTCAAAAAGTAAGTGAGAGTTAAGTGAAAAAGTAATAAAAACATTATTTCAGGGCCAACTTTGTGCTTAGCACACAGAGAACATTTGCTATCTACTAGTTCCTTCTGTCTTTTTTTAATACTTCCTTTTTCCTAAATACCTGCTTCTATTTCTTTCACTTAATAAAATCTTGTACCATAAAGTCAAATATTATCCTTTCCTTGAAATTTTTAAACGAAGTTTTCAACTATTATATAGTTTTCTACTTACGGAATTCATTTAGGTATTGAATAATCAATTTATTTTTTAAATAATCCTTAATAATGTGATGCAGCACCATGTTGGAACAATATGATTCTGAACATCTAAAACCTGCATACCATTCAACGTTTGAATACTAACTACTATTTGCCCATTTTTGGATGGAAATTGGTAACACAAAGATTAATAAAACCCTGTGGGTAGCTTCAAGACATTCACAGCTTATTGGGGAAGATAATCATATATGTTGAATAGCATGGCAGGATAGACTCATATGTGAACAAGAAATTAAGAGAGTAAATAGGATACTTCATACAGACTATGATAAAAATGGTAGAAGGGGGAGTTCTTTAGGAAAGATTAAAATATGACCTTGCATTCAAGAATGCATTGGATTTAGCCAGGAAAATAACAGTTAATGCAAGGAATATTGAAGAAATACAGAAAGAAGAGAAAGAAAAAGAAATGAGTGCTGTGGGAAAAAAAATGTATACAATTTACTATGACTGGAGGATAGAGTGAGAAAGGAAACTACAGGAAATGAGTTTAGAGAAGCCAAACAAGACATAATTAGAAAAAGCCTTCTATATCACCCAAGGGTTAAGATTTTATGATAAACTCAATGAGAAAACATTGAAGAAATTCAGCCACACAGAGCTATAATAAGTATCAACAAAGACAATAGGAATAATAATAATGATAATGGAAGCAACCATATATTGAGTACTATTTATTTGCAGTGCACTGGGCTAAATAGATTACTGTATTGGTTCGTTTTCATGCTGCTGGTAAAGACGTACTTGAGACTGGGCAATTTACAAAAGAAAGAGGTTTAATGGACTTACACTTCCACATGGCTAGGGAGGCCTCACAATCATGGCAGAAGACAAGGAGGAGCAAGTCACATCTTCCATGGATGGTGGCAGGCAAAGAGAGAGCTTGTGCAGGGAAAATCCCATTTTAAAACTATCAGATCTCGTGAGACTCATTCACTATCACAAGAACAGCACAGGAAAGACCTGCCCCCATAATTCAATCACCTCTCATCTCGTTCCTCCCTTGACACGTGGGAATTGTGGGAGTTACAATTCAAGATGAGATTTAGATGGGGACACAGCCAAACTATATCAATTACTTATTTGATTCTCAAGATAATACTCTGATATAGGTATCATAATCCCAATTTATCAGTGACAAAATTGAGGCTAAAGAGGTTAAACAACTTGTCCAAGGTTACTGTGAGTAAGTATTATTACTAGTATAAATCTAGAGCTGTCTAATTCAAGAGCCCATGATCTTAAGCACAATGTTCAGATGTATGTTTTCAAAAAATCACTTTAGCAGCAGGGAAAAAAATTGATTGAAGAAGGCCAAGCCTAGAGGTCAAGACTCCATTTAGAAGACTACTGCACAAATACAGTTCTTAAATGAGTCCACTCCCAGGCAGAGAGGAAGAGCTAAAAAATTTAAAAGAGGCTTAATAGAATTAATAACTGGCTGCATGTGAATGGTTGGCAAGAGAAATCAAAGATAATAACCAATTAACGGGGTTGATAGTTGTGTCATCAGTAGAGGATGTTTCTGATAGTGGAATTGGGATACAATAAAATCAGTTTGAGGGAGTGTTGAGATTGCGGCACTTGAAGAAAAGTCATATGGAACTTGGTATGTAGAGAAAGATTTGGCAGATCTCAGAATTAGGTTGTAGATACAGCCATGATGCTAGAAAAAGTAACTCAGCCAGGGAGAATCTATAGTGTAAATGGAACAGTGAGATGAGGTTGTAAAGCTGGAAACATCAATATTTGAGTACATTTTGGGTACTAGATGAGGGTTTAACAAAACGACTGAGAGGGAACTTCCATAGGACTATAAATACAACCAGAATCATTTTAAGAAAGGAGTTGTAACTGATTTGTAGAATTGTAAATAGTGACAAAAACCTCAGAGAACGATTTAGTTCTGCATGTAAGAATTATGGATGATGTTTTATTATTCTTTATAAGTTCTGGTCATCTAGTTTTTTAAAAAAACTTTCATTTTAGGTTGAGGGAAACATGTACATGTTTGTTCTATAGATAAATTGCAAGTCATGGGAGTCTGGTGTACATATTATTACTTATTACCTATTATTATTACTTATTACTTATTACCTCACCCAGGTAATACGCATAGTACCCAGTAGTCAGCTTTTCCATCATCAACCTCCTCCCACCCTCCACTCTCAAGTAGGCCCTGGTGACTATTGTTCCCTTCTTTGTGTCCATGTGTATTCAGTGTTTAGCTCCCACTTATAAGTGAGAACATGTGACATTTGATTTTCTGTTTCTGTGTTAGTTTGCCTAGGATAATGGCCTCTAGCTTCTTCCATGTTTCTTCAAAGGACATGATCTCATTTTTTATGGCTGAGTAGTATTCCATGGTGTATGTGTGCCACATTTTCTTTACTGAGTCTCCTGTTTATGTGCATTTAAGTTCATTCCATGTGTTTGCTATTGTGAATAGTATTGTGATGAATATAGACATGCACCTGTCTCTATGGTAGAATGATTTATATTCCTTTGGGTATACAGTAATAGCTAACAATGGGATTGCTGGGTTGAATGGTAATTCTGTTTTAAGTATGTTGAGAAATTGCCACACTGCTTTCCACAATGGCTGAACTAATTTACATTCCCACCAGTAGTGTATAAGTGTTCCCTTTTCTCTGCAACCTCACTAGCATAAATTATTTTCTAACTGTTTAATAATAGTCATTCTGACTAGTGTCAGATGGTATCTCACACTTTGATTTTGATTTGCATTTCTCTAATGATTAGTGATGTTGAGCCTTTTTTCATATGCTTGTTAGCTGCTTGCATATCTTCTTTTGAAAACTGTTTATGTTGTTTGCTCATTTTTAATGGGGTTGGTTTTTGCTTTGTAATTTAAGTTTCTTAGAGATTCTGGATATTAGACTTTTGCTAAATGCATGCTTTTCAAACATTTCCTCTCATTCTGTAGGTTGCCTGATAGTTTCATTTGCTGTGCGGAAGCTCTTTAGTTTACTTAGGTTCCATTTGTCAATTTTTGTTTTGTTGTTATTGCTTTTGGTATCTTTGTCATGAAGTCTTTGCCAGGGCCTATGTTCATAATGGTATTTCCTAGGTTATCTTATAGGGTTTGTATAGCTTTATATTTTACATTTAATTCTTTAATGCATCATAAATTGATTTTTCTATAGGTGTAAGGAAGTAGTCTAGTGTCAATCTTCTATATATGGCTAGCCAGTTTTCCCAGCACCATTTATTGACTAAGGAGTCCTTACCCAACCATCTAATCTTTGGCAATGTTGACAAAAACAACATTGCCAAAGATTAGATGGTTGTTTTGTCAACATTGCCAAAGATTAGATGGTTGTAGGCATGCAGCATTATTTCTGGGCTCTCTATGCTGTTCTATTGGTCTATGTGTCTGTTTCTGTACCAGTATCATGATGCTTTGGTTACTGTAGCTCTGCAGTATAATTTGAAGTTGAGTAATGTGATGCCTCCAGTTTTGTTCTTTTTTTCTTTCTTTTTCTTTTTTTTTTTTTTTCTCTGGGACTGCCTTGGCTGTTTGGGCTCTTTTTTGTTGTTATTCACTGTAAGTTTTAAGATTGCTTTTCTACTTCTGTAAAGAATGTCATTGGTAGTTTGATAAGAATAGCATTGAATCTATAATTTTTTTTAGCATTATGATCATTTCAATAATATTGGTCCTTCCTATCCATGAGCATGGAATATTTTTCTATTTGTGTCATCTCTGATTTTCTTTAGTAGTGTTTTTTTTTTCTCATTGTAGAGATTTTTTACCTCCCTGGTTAGCTGTATTCTTCGATGTTTTATTTGTTTTGTGGCTATCATACATGGAATTATATTTTTGATTTGGTTCCGAACTTGGATGTTGTTGGTGTACAGGAGTTCTACTGATTTTTGTCCAACGATTTTGTGTCTTGAAACTTTGCTAAAGTTGTTTATCAGATCAAGGAGGCTTTGGGCAGAGACTGTGGGTTTTCTAGGTGTGGAATTATATCATCTGAAAACAGGGATAATTTGACTTCCTCTCTTCCTGTTTGAATGCCTTTTATTTCTTTCTCTTGCATGATTGCTCTGGCTAGGACTTTCAGTACTATGTTGAATAGAGTGGTGAGAGTACATCCTTGTTTCTTTTCAAAGGGAATGCTTCCAGATTTTTTCCATTTAGTATGATGTTGGCTGTGGTCTTTGATAGATGTCTCTTACTATTTTGAAGTACATTCCTTCAATGTCTAGTTTGTTGAGACTTTTTATTATGAAAAGATGTTGAATTTTATCAAAAGCCTTATCTACATCTATTGAGATGATCATGTGGTTTTAGTTTTCAGTTCTGTTCATGTAATGGATAACATTTATTGATTTGAGTATGTTGAATAAATCTTGTATCCCAAGGTAAGGCCTACCTGATCATGGTGGATTAGAGTTTTGATGTACTGCTGGATGCAGTTTGCTAGTGTTTCATTGAGGATATTTGCACTTATTTTCATCAAGGATATTGGCCTGAAATTTTCTTTATTAATTGTGTCTCTGCCAGATATTGGTATTGAAATGATGCTTGCCTCATAGAATGAGATATGAAAGTGTCCATCCTCCTCAATTTTTTGAATACTTTCAGTAGGAATGGCACCACCTCTTCTTTATATAGCTGGTAGAATTGAGCTATAAATCATCTGGTTCTGGGCTTTTTCTGGAGTCTTTATTACTAATTCAATTTTGAACCCATTATTGGTTTGTTCAGGAATTCAATTTCTTCCTAGTTCAATTTGGGAGGTTTTATGTTTCCAGGAATTCATCCATTTCTTCCAGGCTTTTATGCTTGCATGCATAGAGGTGTTCATACCAGTCTCTGAGGGTTTTGTATTTCTGCGGGGTCAGTGATAATAACCCCTTTGCCATTCCTGATTGTGTTTATTTTTATCTTATCTCTTTTTTCTTATTACCCTTGTTAGCAGTGTATCTGCTTTATTTATTCTTTCGAAAAACCAATCTTTGTATTTTTTCTATGATTTTTCTATAATCTTTTATATGATTTTAAATATAAACTCATTTGTAAGTCACAGATAGGAGGCAAGCATTTTCTATAAACTTTAGCAACAAGATGGTCATTGGTGATTATACAAAAGCAGATTGGTTGAAGTACATTGAAAAGGCAATGACAGTGCAGTTCATGGAGAAAGTGAAGAGAAAAGGCACATTTCTTTCTCAAACTAAATAACTAGTAAGGAAGGATAGAGACAGGATAAGAGATGGTCGAGTGTAGAAAGAGTGTGCTTTGTGTTTAAGATGTGCAATACTTGTCCATGTTTATATTGTTAAAGAAACAATAAAGGCTGCCAGATATTTGAAACACAAAACAAAGCAGGGTCTATCTGCCTGCTACTCAGAGGACAGCAGGATCACTCAAGAAATGTATAGGCTGAAAATGAAAGCACTACATATAAGGATAGAAAGGGGAGCTTATTTCACATAGGAAAAAAAAGAGAGAGAACATAATAACCCCCTCCCTTGGATTTGGTCATGCTTGGTTGTAAGTTAAAAAAAATGTGGACATAGAAAAAAGTTGAGAGTCATGTAGGGACAGTTTCTAGGTGCATAATTGAACATGGCAAATTTTTCTTTAACACTACACTGATGGAAAAGAATTATTAGATATGATGAGTGATTAGATGTGAATAAGACATGAAAAGTGGAGATAACAAATAAAAGCAGGTCCCTAGCCAGATATTTTTTAATGGGTAGGAAAGGATATTGAGAAATTTTCTACCTGATAGCCTCTATTTTCTCTATAAGTAAGAAATTAGACCTCTTATCAGAAGTAAGGAAAATTCAGTCAAAGAGAAGGTCTGATGAGTCTAGGGTAACTACCTCATTCCAGCTTGCCAGGGACTTACTTGGCTTTAGCACTGAAAGTCCATGCTCTGGGAACACCCTCAGTCTTGGGGAAACCAGGAGATTAGCCATACTAGATGACACTATGGTTAATTGTAGCTGTTGAGAATGAAAAAATAAATAATTAGAACTTAAACAAGGCTGGAGACCAGAAATTTGTAATGATTTCAAACTATACAGTCCTGTGATTTAGAAATGTTCTGTGTTTAGGTATTGTGTTAGTTTTGAGTTGCCATGAAGTAATACCAGAAGCTGGGCAATTTAAAAAGAAAAGAGGTTTATTTGGCTCATGGTTCTGTAGGATGTTCAAGCATGGCAGCAGCACCTGCTTGACTTCTGGTGAGGCCTCAAGAAGCTTCCAATTATAATGGAAGGCAAAATGAGAGCTGTCATCTCATATGGCAAGAAAGGGAGCAAGAAAGGTTTGGGGAGGTTCCAGGCTTTTTTAAACAACCAGCAGTATGTGAAGTAATAGAGTAGGAACCCACTCATTACCTCAGTAAAGGCACCAAGCCATTTAGGAGGGAATTAACCCCCATGACCCAAACACTTTCCACTAGGCTCCTTCCTCAACAATGAGAATCACATTTCAACATGAGATTTGGAGGAAACAAATCTCCAAACCATATCAGGTATGTTTCAGTATGTCCAAAAGAGTGAGGCAATAAAGCAAATACTTTTTAAGGTAAGAGCTTTGACCAATGAACATCTCTATTGTTTGCAATTTCTGTACTTCCTGGAAGAGGAGGTGGAGTGAATTGGGGTAGTCAGAGGGAAAGAAACTAAACATAGAAACTCTGGTGTTTTAATGACTGTATCAGTCCATTTTCATGCTGCTAATAAAGACATACCCAAGACTGAGAAGAAAAAGAGGTCTACTGTGGACTTACAGTTCCACATGGCTAGGGAGGCCTCACAACCATGGTGGAAGGCAATGAGGAGCAAGTCACATCTTACATGAATAGCAGCAGGCAAAAAGAGCATTTGTGCAGAGGAACTTCTCCTTATAAAACTGTCAGATCTCGTGAGACTTACTCACTTTCATGAGAGCATTACAGAAAAAACCTGCCCCCACGATTCAGTTACCTCCTACCATGTCTCTCCCACAACAGTGGGAATTCAACATGAGATTTGGGTGGGGATATAACCAAACTATATCATTCTGCCCCTGGTCCCACCCAAATCTCATGTCCTCACATTTCAAAACCAATGATGTCTTCCCAAAAGTCCCCCAAAGTCTTAACTCATGTCAGCATTAACTCAAAAGTCCACAGTCCAGAGTCTCATCTGAGACAAGGCAAGTCCCTTCTACCTATGAGCTTGTAAAATTAAAAGCAAGTTAGTTACTCCCTAAATGCAGTGGGCAGTGGAGGGGTATGGTGCAGGCATTGGGTAAATACAGCCATTCCAAATCAGAGAAACTGGCCAAAACAAACGGGCTACAGGCCCCATCTGAGTCCAAAATCCAACAGGACAGTCAAATCTCAAAGATCCAAAATGACCTCCTTTGACGCCATGTCTTATATCCAGGTCATACTGACACAAGAGGTGGGTTCCCATGGTCTTGGGAAGCTCTTCCACTGTGGCTTTGCACAGTCTGGCTTTTCTAGGTGCATGGTGCAAGCTGTCAGTGGTGGTGGATCTACCATTCTGGGGTCTAGAGGATAATGGCCCTCTTCTCACAGCTCCACTAGGCAGTATACTAGTAGGGACCCTGTATGGGGGCTCTGACCCCAATTTTCTTCTGCACTGCCCTACCAGAGGTTCTCCATGAGGGCCCCACTCCTGCAACAAACTTCCTCCTGGATATCAGGCATTTTCATATGTCCTCTGAAATCTAGGCAGAGGTTCCCAAACCCCAATTCTTGACTTCTGTGCTCTTGTAGGCTCAATTGCATATGGAAGCTACCAAGTGTTGGGGTTTGCACCCTTTGAAACCATGGCCTGAGCTCTAGGTTGGCACCTTTCAGCCATGACTGGAGTGGGTAGGACACAGAACACCAAGTCGCTAGGCTGCACATAGCATGGGGACCCTTGGCCCAGCCCACAAAACCATTTTTCTCTCCTAGGCCTTCAGGCCTGTGATGGGAGGGGCTGCCGTGAAAATCTCTGATCTGCACTGGAGACATTTTCTGCATTGTCTTAGGGATTAACATTCAGCTCCTCATTACTTATGCAAATTTCTGCAGCAGGCTTGAATTTCTCCTCAGAAAATGGGATTTTCTTTTTTATCACATTGTCAGACTGCAAATTTTCTGAACTTTTATGCTCTGCTTCCCATGTAAAAATGAATGCCTTTAATACCACCCAAGTCACCTCTTGAATGCTTTGCTGCTTAGAAATTTCTTCCACCAGATACCCTAAATCATCTCTCTCAAGTTCAAAATTCCACAAATCTTTAGGGCAGTGGCATAATGCTGCCAGTCTCTTTACTAAAAAACGACAAGAGCCACCTTTGCTCCAGTTCCCAACAAGTTCCTCATCTCCCCCTGAGACCATCTCAGCCTAGTTTATTGTCCATATCGCTATCAGCATTTTGGGCAAAGCTATTCAACAATTCTCTAGGAAGTTCCAAACTGTCCTACATTTTCCTATCTTCTTCTGAGCCCTCCAAACTGTTCCAACCTCTGCCTGTTACCCAGTACCAAAGTCACTTCCACATTTTCGGGTATCTTTAGAGCAGCACCTCACTCTACTGGTAACAATTTACTATACTAGTTTGTTTTCAGGTTGCCGATAAAGACATACCTGAGATTGAGAAGAAAAAGAGGTTTAATGGACTCACCATGCCATGTGGCTAGGGAGGCCTCAATCATGGCCAAAGGCAAAGAGAAGCAAGCCACATCTTATATGGATGGCAGTAGGCAAAAGGAGTGTTTGGCAGGGTACTTCTCCCTTATAAAACCTGAGGTCTCGTGAGACTTATTCACTATCACGAGAACAGCACAGGAAAGACCTACCCCCGTGGTTCAATTACCTCCCACTGGGTCCCGCCCACAACAGTGGGAATTCAAGATGAGATTTGGGTTGGGACACAGCCAAACCACATCAATGGCCAATAGGTATACAAAAAAAAAAAAAAAATGCTCAGCATCACTAATCATTAGCTAAATGCAAATAAAAACTACAAAAAGATATTACCTCACACCTGCTGGAATGGTTTTTATCACAAAGCTAGAAAATAAAGTGTTGTCAAGGATTCTAAGAAAAGGGAACTTCTGTGCATTGTTACTGCAAATGTCAATTAGTTCAGCCATTATGGAAAATGACATGAAGGTTCCTTTAAAAACTAAAAATATAACTACCATATGATCCAGTAATCTTATACTTCTGAGTATATATCCAAAGAAACTAAAATCATATTAGCCCTTCATACTCACTGCAGCATTATTCACAATAACTAAGATATGGAATCAACCTAAATGTTCATCAGTTTCTGAATGTATAAAGAAAATGTGGTATATACACACAATGGAATACTATTCAGTCATAAAAGGGGGAAATCCTGTCATTTTCAACAATACAAATTAATCTGAGGTACATAATGCTAAGTGAAATAAGCCAGACACAGAAAAACAACTGGTATCACTTATACATGGAATCTAAATAATTTGAAATCATAGAAGTAGCAAGTAGAATGACCATAACTTACCAGCGGCTGGGAGTTGTGGTTATGAAGAGAAAGGGAATGAAGAGTTGTTGATCAAAATGTAAAAAGTTTCAGATAGACAAGAGGAATCTATTGTACAACAGGGTAATTAATAGTCAATAATAATGTATTGTTTATTTCAAAATCACTAAGATATTCAGTTTCAAATGTTTCACCCTAAAAAAAGATAGGCAAGTGAGGTGACGAGGTGACTAATATGTTAATTGACTTGATTTACTTGTTCCACTTTGTATACATATATCAAAACATTACACTGTACTTCATAAATGTATACAATTATAATTTGTCAATCAAAAAGAATACTAATAATTTTTTTTTTTTTTTTTTTTTGAGACAGAGTCTTGCTCTGTCGCCCAGGCTAGAGTGCAGTGGCCGGATCTCAGCTCACTGCAAGCTCCGCCTCCCGGGTTCATGCCATTCTCCCACCTCAGCCTCCCGAGTAGCTGGGACTACAGGCGCCCGCCACCTCGCCCAGCTAGTTTTTTGTATTTTTTAGTAGAGACGGAGTTTCACCGTGTTAGCCAGGATGGTCTCGATCTCCTGACCTCGTGATCCCCGTCTCAGCCTCCCAAAGTGCTGGGATTATAGGCTTGAGCTAATAATTTTTTTAAGGAGCTGTGGTGGTTGATCTTTTCAGAAGGGGAAAGTTCATATGGGACTCACTGATGTCATGCTTTCCCTGCAATATCAATTTAAATTTTCCAAGAATGATAAGTCACTTATTTTTTATTTCTATAGGAAGCAAAAACAGCGAGATCAGATATAAAGACTCAAATGTTATCATGCTATTACCAGCAGAGTACATAGAGAAAGAAAAAGAAATCTTTGTTTTTAATTTAGGAACTAAAAACAGAGGGACATATTAGCAGAAAGCCATACATCTCAAGATATATGAGTGCAACTCTGAGTCAAAACTGCTTGAGGTCACTGGGCATGGTTTTGAAATCTGGCTGTGTCAGAATCATTATGGAGCTCATTAAAATTAGAGGTGCCTAAGCATACCCCAGACTTCCTGCATAATCCTTGGAGATGAGGCCCTTGAATCAATATTTGCAGCAGGCTTTCCAGAGTGGCTCTGGTGCACCAGGAGCTTTAGCACCCAGAGATCTAGGGCAAGACCTAAAACTATGGACAACATTTGGAAGCTGCAGTCAGGGCTTTAGGAATGTTAACACCCCTAGAGATGGTCACTTCTAAATGAAAAATAAGTTAGAGCCATCCTTGACTCTAACTGGAAATAGGTTTCTTTCTCCCTAATTCTTTTTTAAACAAAGGGTTTTCATTTTCTCATACATAACTGATCAACACTATTTTTAGTTTTGCTCTTTTGGTGGCAAATGGGGACTATTTCAATCTACTTCAAGGAGATGGGAGTTTATTTTAGGAACATATGTGGACCAGACCTGAGACTAGGTAACACTAAAGAACTACATCTAAAGCAGCTCTAGGAACCACTCACACAGATTGCTCTCTTGGGCATCTCAGCTTCTATCAATTGGGCAGAAAGGCAGAGATGAAGGACTATGGGGTATAAACTTGACTCCCTAGAAACCATGGTTGGAAATGGGCAGTTTTCATTAGAAGGGGAAGTGGGTGGTGGGGTCAAGTGGGTATTTCTACTGCAAATACCTATGCTGCTTTTTTGCTAAGTATTTCTTTTACTTAACATAATTCAGTAGGGAACTGAATCAGGTTGCTTCCTTATATCTTCATAAATACTTGAAGACTGAATCCTGTTTATTTTTTTCCCTAAATCTTCCTCAGACTCACTTTCCTCCACATGCATCTTTCCTGCTGGTGCATGAGAACTTTTTTTCTTTAAAAGGCCTTTAACAATTCCCTATTCAAGAGACTATACTTAAGCAATTCAAACTTACTTGAGTACCGGAAGTATAGGCCAGGGTAGATTGTACAGTATTTGATTGCAGTTTCCTCCACCACTTTCCCTAAACACCTGCAGACCCTAGGAGAGCTGTGAACACAACGTAAACATGCTTGAACAATATGAGAAGTGATAAAGGAGGTCTATAGGAATAAACTGACCCACTAGTTAATGGTGAGACATGAATATAAACCAGGTCTTCTGCCTCTCAAATATCCTACTTCAAATTATCGATGGGACTTAAAACTGATCTGGGTAAATCATCAAACTTACAGAGCTTTGATCAAATCATATGATACTTGTAGATTAGAGGATGAACAAATTTTAGTAAAAGAGTATTTGATTCATATACTCTGAAGTATATTTAAAAGCAAACAGGTTTTTTTGGCATGTTAAATAATTTAAAAATTACAAGCCCAACTACTTTTAAACTATTTACAGCTTAATATACAGATTAATTTACTGTCTTGCTCTTCAAACACTTTCTTTTAAATTGATATTGTTTGAATCTCTTTATTATACATTTCCCTCTAATATTCTAGAAAATCAAAAAATATTAACAAATTCAGCCTGACCTCATTTCTTCAACCAATTCTTATTCTGAGTTTATAAGTGAGAAGTGACAATGATGAATATGGTTTGAGGCCTGAAGGTACTCACTGTCTATCGGGGAAACAAACACATAAATAAGTAACTACACTATAATGTGGACAGTGCAATGCCAGATACCTTTGGCTATTATGCAAGCACTGCAGAGGGGACACTTGCCCCAACCTGCAAAGGTCAGTGAAGGCTTCCAGGAGTAAAAGATGTGAAGCTGAATCACATGACTGCCCCATGCCCAGTACCTAACCAGCCTTAACAGCTTTGTGTCTCAATGGCCATCAGCAAGTCCTGGTAAATACATCTTGGCTTCAAAAACTTCTATCTCACTGGCAAGCACTCCAATCGAAACCACCATTTCTCACATAGAGTACTACAATAGCTTCTTGGCAATTTGCCCCACTTCCATTTCTTATTTCTGTCCATTTAGTTTGCATATGGCATCCAGAGCAACATCATGTTACAGATCTGTTTAATTATTTCATGACTTCCCATCTCATATGTAGTTCCAAACAAACACCATTATAAGAAAAGCCCCTGATTGATCTGGGTCCGTTTCCGTCTTCAGTCTCAGCTCGATCTGCGTTCCTCTCTCACTATTCTCCAGTGCGTGACTTTCTGTTTCTCAAATACAAACTCTATACTCCTTCAGGTCTTTTGCACATGCTGTATTCTCTGTTTGGAATTATACTCTTCTTTCCTTGGCTGGCTACTTTTCATCTTTCAGGTATGAAGTTAAATATCTCTTCTTTAGACATTTCTGATGACATGAAATAAACCTCCCTTGTTACTTATTTTCACTCTCTGTCTCTTGTTTATAGCTTTGTAGCCCCTGTTACCAGTTGAATATTCTAATGATAGCTTGCTTACTGTTTTCTGCCTGCCTTCTCACTAGGTTATAATTTGCTCCATAAGGGCTTAGGCCAAGTCAGTTTTGTTCATCGATGTACACCGGCCACCTAGTAGAATACAGCCTCAAAACTAGGCACTCATTAAGTATTTGTTGCATAAGTGAATAAATACGTACACTCTGTGATCTAGCAAATCAAAACTACTCACTTTTTTTTCCATTGACTTCACTGGCATTCTTATATTTTTCAAGAAGGCCCTCTACCCAGCCACTAACTCTGCTTATAGTTGGAGTAATTTCAAAATTTATTTTCCTCCATGAATTCTTCTCTAATTTCTCAAAAATGATTCATCATTCTTTCCTTTGAATGTGCACAAGGATTTCTGCTTCTCTTAGGGCTAATGTTTGCATTATATGTTTTTGCATAATTGTCCTGTGTCCCTTAAAGCCAAGAACCTTGCCTGGGCACTTTATTTCTACCATAGAGCCAGGCAATGTTCGCTAACTGATTATTCTGTAAAAGTGATGAGTGAACCAATTAATAAAATAATTTTTGAACAAGCTAAAAGAAGAGGTTTTTGGGTAGTACAATTTAAAGATGAACCTGAATATGGTTCTGAAATCTTTTAGGGTATGTGCTAAATAAACTGTGTCACCTCTTATTTTTTGTATCCACTCTTAATGTTGTTATCTTTATCACAATGTGGCCTTTCTCAGTGAAGCTGTTAAAATCCAGCTGGGCTGGTCAGCAAGATGTTGATGTTGCTCTGACACCTTGTCAACAATGACACTCCCTGTATCTGCCATTAAAAAAAAAAACAGTGTTATATGGAAGATAGAACTATATCTAGAATAATATGAAGAAATTATTCTTAAGAAGAGTTTTTGAAATATTTGAGAACAGCCCAACCCAGATAAGATTGTTTAAATTTCTCTGACCAGTTTCACATAATTTTCTTATCCCATAATCACTAAACTCAAAATTCAATAACTAGAGATGTTAAGAGATATTAGCTTTAACATTAGCAGAAACCTTGAAAAAGGACTTTAATTAAAGAGTCCTGTAGCAATGTGCTGTGTACACATTTTCAACATAATTCACCTACCATATACAGTTGAAAATCCAATTTATACAACTTATGTTTCATAAAATAAAAATGCTAGCCAAAGTTATTTATAGCACAATGAAAGTTGTTAAAAGTCTAAAACATGATAGTGACCTTTACGTTATCCCAGAAAAGGCAATTTATTTCATAGCCTATTGAATAAAGAAACCATTTTCAGATACATCTAGTTTAAGTGGTAAAATTGCAGAAAATTACACATACAGCATGATAGCTTTTTTCCTACTCTAAGAAAACCACCTAAGTGCCTTCAAACTCTGTAAAATCGCTGCTCTTTTAGAATTAATGGTTTCCTAAATTACCATAAGCTGTCAACCTTTACAACCATTTTTGATTATTTTATGTTTAATACATATTTATCAGGGACCACTAAATTTAACATAAACTATAAGAGTTGTGACACTGGCCCTAAACAAACTTGATACAATAGCACCTAGCCTTATTCTACTGAGAGGAGAGAGGAGAGAGGAAAGAGAAGTAAGAGAGAAAAATACCCACTCATGAAATCATCATTAAAGGCGGCCTCAAGGAAGACATGACCCAGCAACGACAGCTTCTAGCCCCTTGAGAGTTTTTCATCTCGAAATTTTATATTCTCTAATTTTATTAACTATGCCGTGCTATATACTTTTCCTCATAATTCTCTAGAATTGTGATTTGTGAATTTGATAGCTATTCCATACTGAGTTTGAACAAATCTCCCTGTTAATTCTTTATTATGTTTGCGATTGTATACACTTTGATCTTTCTTATACATCAGCATTTGATCTTTTAGACTGGAGTTCAATATTTCTAGTTCATCATTTTAGAGAGTTTAAGAAGCTCAGCCTCCTTGATCATTTAAATTGCCCTTCCTGTGAACTTCCTAGGTCTTTTAGTTATGGTCCTTTTTAACTCTGTCAAAGCCAGGTTTTTCCTTCTATTTGGGATCTAACATTGTTAACATGCTGACATTTAAAGATGTATGCAGCATGTAGAAATCAATGAAAAATCACATAAGAGCTGAGAAATTGTAAATAAAAAGCAACTCAGGCTTATTCTATATCTAAGTAGGCTGCTAATATCTACCTGATAGTCAAGTCTCATCTGACTCAAAACACCTCTCTACCTAAAAATGTCTCTTCTACTTACCAAATACTGTGTCTGAAATTCCTAATGTTATAACCACTCCTTAAAATGCAAACAACTTACCAATCTAGGAGACAAAGACTGTTAATACATTGCAATCCAATTAGAGGATATTACATCCTTCTGCCTGGAGATACTGGTGTGTCAGCCAGGTAGAATTTAACGGAATAAATTATATTGTTTGGATGTTTGTCCCCTCCAAATCTCATGTTGAAATGTGATCCCCAGTGTTGGAGGCAGAGACTGGTGGGACGTTTTTGGGTAATGGGGATGACTCCCTTATGAATGGCTTAGTGCCCTCCCCATGGTAATGAGTTCTAACCCTCATAGTTCAGGCAAGAGCTTGGTGTTGAAAGGGTTCTGGCATCTCCTCCTCTCTCTCTCTTGCTATGGGACATGTTGCTCCCCCTTCACCTGCCACCACGATCGAAAACTTCCTGAGGCCCTCTTCTGGAGTAGATGCCAGTGCCATGCTTCCTGTACAGTCTGCAGAATCATGAGCCAAAATAAACCTCTTGTCTTTATAAATTATCCAGTCTCAGCTATTCCTTTATAGCAACACAAATGGACTAACACAGTAAGTATGTAAAGAAATGACTGAGTTTAAGGAAATATATACAAAGGTAGGTCTAGGTAGGATTCTTAGGAGATAATGTGTAGTCAGGTGCAAGCATCTAGCAAATATAGAGCCTTGAAGGTGGGCACCTAAATAAGAGGAAAACGCTTGGAATAGCAGATGCAACTAGATTGAAACTTAGCCCCAAATAAACACTTGCACTTAAATGGCATAGTTGTATTAAAGAAAAATTTTAATCTATAAAATAAGAGATTAATTTCAAGTAGCTACATAAATGCAAATAACAATTAACTTTAATTTTGATGGATAACTCACAAATTGGCAACATTTTAGAAATTCACAAAATATAAGTTTAATTAAAAAGACATACAACTGGATTACTAAGAAAAAATACTTGTAAAAAATCATACTTATTAAAAAAGATATGCAAATTAAGACATAACCTATCAAAGTGTCAACAGTTTTAAAAATGTTATCTTAAATGTAGCAGCAATACAGCTGGTAGAAATAGAAACCAGCACAAACTTTCTGGGAAACAGTTTGGCAATATATACCAAGGTCCTAGGTAATATATACCATCAGAGGAGAGTCTGTTTTAGAAATCTGTCCTTGGCAAACAAAGATGCAAAAAAGGATTTCTTACCAGCATTATTTGTAGCAAGGAGAACTATAAAATAGATATAGTTATATAGATATATCTGAATGGTTAGAAACACTATGATTAAAAGATCAAAGAATATTATACAGCTGTTGGAAATCATTTTTATAAATATATAATGATATGAAAAAATAGCTATGAATCTTAAGAAGAAAAGTGTGGAAGTAAATATTAAATCTTATATGAGGCTTTTTACTGGGTAGTAGAATTCTACTTTTTTATATACTTTATTGTATTCTCCTCAAAATGATGTGTTCCTTATATATTTTGGAAACTAACACACTTTTAAGAAACATAAGATTCTAAAGGTGGACTTCTTAGGCCTTACTAATCATTACAAAGTACTTTCAAGAAAGTTGAAGGATAGAAAAATGAAAATGAGACACATGAAGGCTGTGTCAGGGTATAACTTTTCTCAAAGCCTCTAAATCACCTGAAGCACAATTTTATTTTTAATATTTTACAATGTTGAATGCTGAGCGTAAGGATTTTGAAGGACACGTCCTTCTTAGAGAACAAAAACTTTAGAGTATTAACTAGCATTTAGGAATACTAAATGTTTTACCTGTATTAATTTAGCCTCATAATACTGTTTTCACAGAAGAGGAAACTGCAAGCCACAGAGGCTAAATAAAACATGGTTGCCAATAAATAATAAACACCACATCAAGCCATAGACCCAGAATTGGAGCCCAGGTAGCTAAGACTTCAGAGTGTGTGCCTTTAACTCATTAAACTATTCCCCATCTCTGGCAGGATCTTGCCACTTGAAGCTTCTGATGTATTAGTTCTTCATTTTCACTGAATTCACTACTTGCAATGGGCAGTGATTTATTTTTGACTTATTTATTTTCCTTGACAAAATCAGATTTCCTGTTCCCTACAACAATCTTTTAGCCCACACCACTTTCATCAGAAATTTACTAGTAAGGGAGTATGTGTCCATGGTAGGGGGATACAAAAAGGGACACAAAAAATGGTATTTCATTATTATTAACTAATTTTTGAATGAGTTTTGGGTGACTGTAGCAATCAGTTCTTCCCTTGAGTTTGTAGACAGATAGGGGTGATTGGCTTCTCCATGAAACTATGAACAGAGCCAAGACAGAAAATTGCTTTCCCACCATCACCTAGTGTATGGCCAAGAATCTAGGATTCCAGGTATAGTTAAAATTTTAATAAAGTCTATATTCCTTATATAGCTGCAATGCGATGGTTGCTTTAAAATTTTTGAATTGTAAAACTGTCTGCTTCACTTCATCTTCCAATTGGACAAAACAAAACTTTCCAATAATCAGGAATCCACCATTTTATAGCTTTATAAAAATTCAGTTGTCAACAAATTCTCCATCAAAAGCTCTCCTTGACTACCCTATTGCACTTTTGAATAAATCAGAAGAGCATTCTACTTCAAATAAAAAGCAGATTGAATATGCAATAAATTCCTTCTTTTATGACAATTTTCCCTGGAGCTGTGTTTATTAATACCTCTGAGATACTGCAAACTTTTTTTGTGAGATCAATAAATGGAACAGTTGATAGTGACCACATAAAGCTTTGTTTTCCCTTGTTTGAACTTAAAGGAGAGAATGTTGTGATATTTAAAAAGTAAAACAAAAGAGAGGACAACTGGCTAGTCAATTATTTAAGAAAAAGACCATAATGTCCTTTCCTCAGAACTTTCAGAACAAAAACAAAAAAAAACGGAAGAAGAAGAAAATAAAAACAAATAAAATTCTAGCTAGATTAAATACATAAATTTTAAAAATAAAACACAAATAATAGAAAGGACATGGGCACAGTATTTTATAAGCTTCAGCTAGAGAAAGCTGTCCTAAGTATGATACTAGCCCAGAAGCCACAAAGATTGTTTTACTACAAACAAGTAAAAACTTTATATCGCAACAAAGTCAAAATACAAAAATCAGGGCAGAAAAAATAAAATATTTTCAACACCTGTGAAATACATGGTATAACGTACAGTGTGTTAAAGCCACTTAACAGTAGAATTGGGAAAAGTAGGATGGAGAAAACTGACTTTGATATTTTACTAAATAATCTCCTGAAATAGAGTTTTTACAAGCATATATTTTTTTAGAACTCAGTAGGAAGGAGAGAAGTGAAATAGGTAAGAAAAAAAAGACGAGTGTGGAAAAACAAATTTTAAAAACTTTATATTTTCTATAAATATCAAGATTGTCACAGTCTAATATCCTCAGTCATCTAGTAACTAAGAGGCCACAATGATTTCCAGCTGCAACCGCATCTGAATTCAATCAGCAGGCACCAAGTTTGGTACTATTGCTATTCAGAAGTTAGCAGATGCATTTTGCTCTTTAGAATTTAAACTGAGAACTGAACATTTTCACTCCCAATGCTAGTCAAAGTTCATCACAGATCTTTGTCATAAAGATACATTAGCAAAAACTATTACAATTAGGATTCAAATAGAGCCAGTAAGCTTCTTTCATTCATTTCCCCATGATGGTGTATCTTTTATTTTTCATTTTGCAAGAAATAAATCTCAGATCACACTTCTCAGAAAAACAATTGGATTCTGAACTTCAGAATCAATACTGAAAAGGTAATAAATGCATGCAAGGATTAAATACAGAACTACAGAATTTGTAATCTCAGATCATAGTCCAAATTTTGTAAACAGAGTGTATCCATTACAAATACTGTCCTGTGAGGAAGTGTAAAGAAATTAGTTGATAACAACTCATTCTATTTGAAAAATGTTCCTCTCGTCTACCTACTTTTCCTACTTTTCTTACAGAAATATGTTATCAAGTTTCCAAAACAAACAACATTTTTATCTTAATTTATCTTAACTCTTACAAAAGGTAAAAAAATGAACTTACATTTGGATTCATATGTAACTCATTATATTTACTTTAAAATTATAATCATAGGAAGTCAATACTGTCTTGTACAATCCAGGATTTGTGATCCATGGATCAATGTTTATTTCTTCTTGGTTAAGTAAATACTTCCTCTAATTTTCAACTTATCCAAGAAATGCTTCTTGTACAAGGTAGATATAAAATGGATTAAGAAGAAAAAGTCTGAGGACTGATTTAGTTATGTAAATAAATTTTAATTAAATTTTAATTAAGGGCTAATTTTATAATACTACTGCTGCATCATCAAATTTTGGTTACACTGAAACAAGATTTCAAACTAAAGTGGCTTTAATATCTTAAAATGTAGTCCAATGCCAAGTATTTAGTGTCTATACTTCTTTTCTGGAAGGAATGATGAAGATTGTTGACTAGCTCCTTATCATACTTATCAGAAACTTCTGAATTCAATTTACCTCTCAAATGTAGGCTTCCCTACTCAATAGAAGACTGTATTTTCAAAACAAATTTTGATCCACGGAGAAATTCAGATATATCATTCCCACTAGTATCTAAATGGTAGCTAAAACTCTTTCTTTTAAATAAGAACATTTAGATTAAAAACTGAAATATCCCATCACTTGATATGGCAGCTGGTCAAATATAAGATTTGGGTTGGAATTTTTTTTCCACTCTGTTGGAAAGTGTCTAACATTGTAACAGACACTTCCTTTGAACTCTTGCCCAGAACTGGGCAAAAAAAAAAAAAAAAAAAGATATTAAAGCACCACTGACTTTGAATATTTTTTTAATATTTTTCCTTGGAGACCATACAACATGTTGAGGGATTCTTGGGGTAGTGGGGGCAAGAGGAGTAAGATATTTTCTTTGCTTAGACCAGGGTGTGCTGATCCCCTTATGTAAAGAAGTGTTGACACCAGGAAAAAGCCATCAAATGATGCAAACCTGACGTCAGCGAAAGCCATCCGTCCAATCACATGTTTGAATTGACTGACTAAAGACATCAAGCTACTTTGTCTGTTTATACTTAGATTGACAAATTTAGAATGATGAACTACCACATTTCATGACTCATCAATGATTTATTATAATTAAAAATAATACTGAGAACCGTGATAGATCAATAAGGCCTGATTTCTCTCCTAGAGGAGTTCCTACTGTATAATCTATCACCATTCTAACCTTAGCAGTCCCCATATGGATGCAAGAGAGGAAAGGGGAAAAGCTGTTTTCAGGGATATCCTTGTCAGACAATTATCCTTTACCTTGATGTTTCTCTGTATTAACTTAGTTCAATTTTCCCGAGTAATGGATTTCATTCAAATACTAGACATTTGCTCTCCTTTCAAGTTGGCCAAATTAGTCCTATCAACTAAGAGCTGCCTGTATTTATGGGATACCCCTCCTAAAATAATAAAACATTTGATTCTCAGGTTGAGATAGGTTTGTTTCAGCACCTCCAGATTTGCTCTGAGAAATAACTGGTAGTTGTTTTTTGAGACAGTATGTTTTTTAAGTGCTCTCATCACAAAAATGATAAGTATGTAAGGCAATACATATGCTAACTAGCTTGGTTCAGCCAATGTATACATGTTTCAAAACATGTTGTATACCATAAATACATTCAATTTTTATTTGTCAGTTAAAAACACAAATAATAATAATAATATAAAACAATCTCAACAGTGTAATGAAAAAAGACTTCTTTTGGTTGAGGGGTGGAAGGAGGCTTCAAGCTACATGCTCTTATATTTCAAGAAAGAAGAGAACTATTTATTCATCATAAGACATCTGATACAAACTATTTCACATAATCCTCTGAACAGCCTTAAAGATAAATATATTTGTCCAATGTTGGAGGAGAAACGATGAAAATTAAAGTGGTAAATGGCTTGCCTGAGGAATTCTGGCATCCAAACATAGGTCTCTCTTGTTAAAAAACTTATTTTATTGCTATTATACCACATGACATGAAAATTAAGCAGCAGATATAAATGTATGTATTTTGGAACCATGCCACATGAGATTATAAGGCACAGTTAATGAAAATTGCCCATTTAAGAAAATAAATTATGGGCCAGGTGTGGTGGTTCAATGCCTGTAATCCCAGAACTTTGGGAGGCTGAGGCAGGCAGATCATTTGAGGTCAAGAGTTCCAGACCAACCTGACCAACATGGTGAAACCCCATCTCTACTAAAAATACAAAATAACTTAGCCAGGCATGGAACCTGTAGTCCCAGCTACTCTACTCAGGAGGCTGAGGCAGAAGAATCGCTTGAACCTGGGAGATGGAGGTTGCAGTGAGTCAAAATTGTGCCACTGCACTTCAGCCTGGGTGACAGAGCAAGATTCGGTTTCAAAAAAAAAAAAAAAAGAAAAGAAGGAAAAAGAAAAGAAAGAAAAGAAAACCTGAGTTTACTTACTTGTTAGGCAAAGAAACAGGATATACACTTGAGTAAAGAAAATTTTTAAGTAGATCATTTAGAAGAAAATATCACAAGAGTGGGTATATGCCAGAAATGGGTGGGGATCCATGGGCTTAATGTTAATTAAAAAAGCAAAGTTTGCATTCCGTATGAAAGATGTGAGTCCATAAATATGTCCACTGTTGCAGACACGGTGGCAAATACCTGTAATCCCAGCACTTTGGGAGGCCAAGGCAGGCAGATCATGAGGTCAAGAGATCGAGACCATCCTGGCAACAGCCAACATGGTGAAACTCCATCTCTACTAAAAATACAAAAATTAGCTGGATGTGGTGGCATGCTCCTATAGTCCCAGCCACTCAGGAGGGTGAGGCCGGAGAATCACTTGAACCCAGGAGGCGGAGATGTAGTGAGCCAACATCACGCCACTGCACTCCAGCCTGGCGACAGAATGAGACTCCATCTCAAAAAAAAAAAAAAAAAAAGTGCACTGTTGGTTAAAATCACTCCATTGTACGTGCATCAGAAAAGAGTCTTCAATTGGGTTCAGTTAAGGTGGAAATTTCCGCAAGAGGGAAACTCAAACTTTGTGGTCATTTCACAGCTTCAGATGGTTAGAACCAGTTGTGGCAAAATGCAGTGGAGTATTCCGTTTTCTACTTTGTTGGTTTCTTTCAGTGTTCTCTTTTGTGTAATTGTAAATTGCTAAAGTATAATTGGATGTATTTATGGGGTACAAAATGATGTTATGATTTATGACTAGAGAATAGAATGGTGGTTAGTCACCAGAGACTATGGAAATTGGGGGACTGGAGAGCTGATGGTCAAAGGGCACAAAGTCTCAGTTAGGCAGGAGGAATGAGTTTGTTGTTGTTGTTGTTGTTATTTTAGATATATTGCACGGTGTGGTGAATATAGTTAATAATCGCCTATTATTTTAAAACCTTGTTGGTTTTTATTGAGGAACTGAGCAAGATGGCAAATCTAGTTCAAAGGAGAGACACGAATTTAGAGCCATTAAAAGAAAGATGCCTGGGATAAAATTGCTAAATTACATACAAAACTGGCTAATGCTCTCTAGGGCAATACACTGTATACTTTACACTGTAAACTTTTCTGTAAACATTTACATTCCTTCTGAAAAAAATTATTTGCATTATTATCCATTAGACAATGATGTATGCATCATTATTTTTTCTATAAGTTAACAACTAACCTTACAGAGGTATAAATATCCTAATGAACAGAAGTAAGTTAAACTAACATACATAATCCTGAAGAACTAGACAACCTTTAGGTAGGCCTATTAGATAATTCTCCAGTAGAACATTTAAAATATATGTAATTATCCTTTTGCCTATTTGCAAATGTTAGCTCTTTTTTTCTTTACATTTCTCCTGTGATTATAAAAATGATCTTCAAAGATTAATATTGATCACAAAAATGCTAGATGGTTTTCCAGCTTGCTTTATTGACACAAGTGTTGTAAAATTTGTTAACACACATAAACTTCCCTGTGATATGTTCAGCAAATCTAGAGCCACAGATTGACATGCAATTTCCAAGAGCAGAAAATTATCTTCTATCTGGAGATTTCATTAGGAATCTAGGATGCTATTTACAATAGTCTCCAGCACTCTAGAGATCTTTCTCTCTCTCTCTCGCTCTCTCGCTCTCTCGCTCTCGCTCTCTCTGCCAAGCCTAGGAAACAAAACTCAAGAAATTCATATGCATCAGTTTTGCCTGCATTATCTATAAATTTGAGTATATTATCTTTTCAAGGTCCCCATACCCAGCTAAAGTTTCTGGCCTGCCAAGAAGGGATTTCTCTTACCATCTGTAAGGCGGAGACCCTATGAGCCATACAATTGTACCTGATAAGTTTCTTGGGAGGGCTTTAGAAACAAAGGTCCTGCATATGAAGTATAATTCTGGCTTAAATGAAAGTAATGGCATTTATTCTCAAATATGACACCTCAATGCAAAATTGATTATTTCACTTATGTTCTGATAAAAAGGAAGACAAATTCTTACTGAATCTATGCAAATAATAACATTACCAATAAAGTTACAGAGTTTCAGGAGAAGTATTCCTTTCAAAATTCTGAAAAGTCAGTAAAAATAAATATCACTTAGAGAATATTTCATAATGAACTATGAAAAAAGTCTAATTTGAGGGTTAGAGACAAATTGAGGTAAAAAGTACTTCCTCATACATCTAGTAGGAAATAGAATATTAAAAATAATAGCAAAAAATTTCCAAAACAATCACAATTACATGTATCTCATTATTTTATTCAATGCTATGTAATTAAGTCTTGCCTCACTGGATCTTGGCTTTGCAGTACACTCTATATATTTATGTGCTGCTGGATAATAAAGGGGTCTCAGCAGTTGTTTTCACATCAGTTCTGAAGCATGTGCATTATAGTTTACTTCTCCAGGTATCCATAGTAAATAGAATTTTGTATAAACTTTGCTACGAGGGCCTAACTCTTTATTTAAACCAAATTTCTAGATTGGAGCTTACAGCAAAGTCTTCAGGTAAAGATCAGAGGAAAGACATTACCTGCTGATGATAAAATTGAATCATCGCATTTTTACTTAACCAACCATATCAAAAGTCTTTCCAAGTGCTCACTAGTGTCTTATGTGTGTGTGTATGCACATCATTTTTAATGTTCATATAATATTCATGAAAATAAACCATATATTGGGCCAAAAAACAACTACCAATAAATTTAAAAGGACTAAATCAAATATATTTTCTCATAACAACATAATTCATTTAGAAATAAGACCCATAAGAAAAACCCTAAATATTTTTAAATCATATCACATACCTGTAAATAACTTGTTAAATCATAAAGAAAAATTAAAGTATTTTAACTGAATGAGGTAAACATATAGCATATCAAAATTTGTCATATACAGTTAAATATATGCTTAAAGGGATAATTATAGGTTCAATGTCTTACGCAATAAAAGAAGTGAGGTCTAAAGTCAATAAGGTAAGCTGCTTCTTTAAGGAGCTAGGAAAAGAAAAGTATATTGTACCTGTGGTGAGCAGACGTAAAGAAATAGTGAAAATAAGAGTACATACCAATGAATTAAAAGACACACCAAAAAAATGAAGAAAAAATTGATTATTTTTAAATTAATAAAATGGATAAACCTTAATTAATCAATAAAAAAGATAAAAAGGTAATACAAATTACTAACATCAGGGATGATAAAGGAGATATTGGAAGATATTTGATAGACACTGGAAGAATACAGAATGAGTACTTCCTATCCAAAATGCTTGGGACCAGAAGTGTTTCTAATATCAGATTTTATGTTTATATTCACAGACTAAAGGTAATTTCATATCATATTTTTAATAATTTTGTACATGAAACAAAGTGTTGACTGCATTTTGACTCTAACTCATCACATGAGCTTAGGTGTAGAATTTCTCCACTTGTAGTGTCATGTCAGTGCTCAAAAAGTTTTGGATTTTGGAGCTTTTGGATAAGGGATGTTCAACCTGAAATAAGACAATATCATAAACAACTTACAGCAAATACATTCAACAAAGTTGATAAGTAAAAGAAGAGAAAACACTATCCACGAAATTTATGAGAAACACGTCATTCTGATTTTTACAAAAATTAGACAAAGATGTTACAAGGAAAGAAAACAGTAGATCAATATCCCTCAAGAGCACAGATGCAAAAATCCTTAACAAAATATCAGCATATCAAATGCAGCAATATATATAAAATATAAAAGATAAAATATATATAAAATATAAAATATATATATATATAAAAGATAAAGCATCACAAGAAATTGGAGTTTATTCCAAAAATGCAAGATTTTTTAACAGTTTAAAATAGAATATAATTTACAATATGGATTAAAAGTAGAAAAAACAGATGTTCGTCTCATAGGATGCATAAAACCATTTTATAATATTCAAGAATCATTCGTAATTTAAAAGTCTTAAGTCTTAGGAAACTATGATTAGAAAGTAACACTTTCAATGTAATAAAAAAAAAAGACTGAAAAATTTACAGCTAATGTCAAACTTAATGACGAAAGACAGATAGCTTTCTCCCTAAGATCAATTAACAAGGCAGCATCATCTACTCTCAATAATTCTGTTCCACTTCTTACTGAGAATCCTAGCCAGTCCAAAAAGAAGGGGTGGGAGGGGAGAGCAAGTGAGAGAGAAAGAGAGAAAAGAGACAGAGAGAGAGAAAGGAGGGAGGGAAACAGAGGCAGGTCAGATTGAAAAAGAAAAACATTTTCTTCAGTTAAGATAATAATGTTTATAAAAATCCTGGCTGGGCGCGGTGGCTCACGCCTGTAACCGCAGCACTTTGGGAGGCCGGGGCAGGTGGATCACTTGAGGTCAGGAGTTTGAGACCAGCCTGGCCAAAGTGGTGAAACCCCATCTCCACTAAAAATACAAAAAATTAGCCGGGCTTGATGCCAGGCACTTGTAATCTCAGCTACTCAGGAGGCTGAAGCAGGAGAATGGCGTGAACCCAGGAGGCGGAGCCGAGATCATGCCACTGCACTCCAGCCTGGGCGACTGAGCAAGACTCTGTCTCAAAAAATAATAACAAAATAAAATAAAAGCCTACAAAATCTATCAAAAAATTAGAACTAATAACTGAATATACCTGAGTCATAGACACAAGGTCCATATTCAAAGGATTGTACTTCTTTTTTAGTATTTGTTTTAATAAACAGATATAAAATAGAATTGTCAAATTATCATTTACAGTACCATCAAATTCATAAAACATTTAAGAAGTAAATTTGATAAATTTAGTGTTTTAGTCTGTACAGTCTGTTATAACAAAACCTCTGTAAACTAAATGGCTTATAAGCAACAAACATTTATTTCTTCACAATCCTGAAGGCTAGAAAGTCCAAGAACAAGGTAGCAGTAGATTTGGTATCTGCTCAGGGCCCATTCATCACAGAGGGCAGCTTCTAGCTGGATAGCTCTCTGGGGTCTTTGGAGTCTCTTTTATAAGGACACTAATCCCATTCATGAGAGCCCTACATTTATGACTTAATCATATCCCCCAAAGACCCTCCCTATTAATACAATCAAATTGGAAATTAGGCTCCAACATATAAATTTGGGAGTGGGGGACATGAACATTTGGACTGTAGCATATGGAGCCTACAAAACATTGTAATATTACAGAATACTGGAAACTGGGAACTTGTGAGGAAAATACATTTATTTCTTACAGTTATGGAGGCTGAGATGTCCCAGGTCAGGGGGCCAAATCTGATTAGACCCTTCTTGCTGGTGGGAATTCTGGAGACTCCAGAGGTGGTACAGGGCATCACCTGGCAAGAGAGCTAAGCATGCTAACATCCTTGCTCGGGTCTCTCTTCCTCTTCTTATAAAGTCGCAGTTTCCTCCTATAACTCATTAATCCATTAACCCATGAATTAATTGATCTGTTTATAAGGTCAGAGCCCTCATGATACAATCACCTCTTAAATGATCTACCTTTAAATATTGCTACAATGGAAATTACGTTCTCAATACATGAAATTTGAGGAACATATTCAAACCATAACACTTTTTTTTTATTTTTTTCTAAACGGACTCACTCTGTCACCCAGGCTGGAGTGCAGTTGCGCAATCTCGGCACACTGCAACCTCCGCTTCCTGGGTTCAAGCGATTCCCCTGCCTCAACCTTCCAAGTAGCTGGGACTACAGGCACGTGCCACCATGCCCAACTAATTTTATGTATTTTTAGTAGAGATGGGGTTTCACCGTGTTAGCCAGGATGGTCTCTATCTCCTGACCTTGTGATCCGCCAGCCTCGGCCTCCCAAAGTGCTAGTATTACAGGCGTGAGCCACTGCGCTTGGCCCATAGCACCTAATTTTAAGACTTACAATAGTAGTTAAAACAGTGTTGTATTGGTATAAGGATGAACATACATAGCAATAAAATGATAGAAAGTTCATAAAAAGACATATATATACACATTATTATATGTATATACGTATGTGTATGTATCTGTTATATATATTGAGGTGTTATATATTTAATATGCAATTATATATTTATATATTCAATATTTTACACAATTTAACATATGTAACATTAACTGTTTGACAAAAAGTACTGAGGAAATTAAATAGCAAAGTATTTTTAAAAAGTGGTATTAGAACAACAGAATGTCCATATGGGGAGAAAAGGGAAAACCTACTTTACTTCTACCTTTACTTCTGCCTCATACGATATACAAAAATTCACTCAAAATGGCTCATAAATAATATAGTTTTTATAGATATTTTATATAAAGCTTTTAGAAGAAATCATAGGAGAAAATGTTCATGACTTAGAATAAGCAAAGATTTCTCAGGAAACAAAAATCCCACAAACCTTAATAAAAATAACTGATAAACTTTAGCAAAATTGCACTTCAGCAAAACACAAATCTTAAAAAAATTGATAAAATTGAACTTCAGCAAAATTAGCAACTTCATTGTTTTAAATGATAACATTACATAAATTAAAAGGCAATTATAGAATGGGAAAAACTATTTATAATATGTACACCTGAAAAAGAACTGTATCTAGAATACATTAAGAACTCTTACAATTCAATAAAAAGTTGAACAACCCAATACAAAAGTCTCGTTTTCTGTTGTATCTCTGCCAGATTTTGGTGTTAAGCTGAAACTGACCTTGTAGAATGACTTAGGGAGGGGGCCTTCCTTCTCATTTTTAAAAAATTAGTTTCAGTAGGATTGGTAACAGTTCTTTTATGCATATCTGGTAGAATTCTGCTGTGAATCTATGTGGTTCAGGTCTTTTTTTGTTTATTTTGTTGGTTGGTTGGTTGGTTTGGTTTGATTGTTAGAATTTTTATGACTAATTCCATTTCAGAGCTTGATGTTGATCAATTCAGGGTTTCAATGTCTTTTCAATTCAATATTGGGAGATTGTGTGTTTCCAGGAATGTATCCACTTCCTCTAGATTTTCTAATTTGTGTGCATAGAGCTGTCAAATAGTATTTTCTACGAATCTTTTGTACGTCTTCAGGATCAGTTGTAATGTCATCCTTGTCATTTCTGATAGTACATATTTGGATCTTCTCTTTTTTTCTTTGCTGATCTAGCTACCAGTCTTTTGTCTTGTTAATTTCTTCAAACAACCAACTATTGATTTTATCAATATTTTGTGTGGATTTCTGCATGCCAATTTCATTCAGTTCTTCTCTAATTTTAGTTATTTCTTTTCTTCTGCTGGCTTTGGGGTTGGTTTGTTCTTTGTCTTCCAGGTCCTTTAGGTGCAAAATTGGATTGTTAATTTGAGATCTTTCTAACTTCTTGATGAAGGCATTTAGTGCTGTAGCTTTCCTCTTAACACTGCTTTAGTTGCATCCCAGAGATTTCGTTGTGTCATTGTTTTTATTAATTTCAAATGTTTTTAAATTTCTGCCTTAATTTGGATGTTCACTCAGGAGTAATCAGGAGCAAGTAGTTTAATTTCTATGGATTTGTATGGCTCTGAAAAGTCTTTGTCGTACTGATTAAGAGTGTTCTTGGTATCATTTTAATTTTTTTGAATTTATGGAGACTTGCTTCATGAGACAACATGTGGTTGATCTTAGAATATGTTCCATCTGCATATGAGAAAAACATATATACTGCGGTTGTTAGCTGGGATGTTGTGTAGATGTCTATTAGGTCCAATTAATCAACTGTTGAGATTCAGTCCAGAGTTTCTTTGTTAGTTTTCTGCCTCAATGATCTGTCTCACGCTCACTGGGATATTGAATTCTCCCACTATTATTGTGTAGCTGTCTAACTCTTTTCATATGCCAAGAGGAACTTGTTTTGTGAATCTTAAAAACTGACAACTGGGACCTAATAAACTAAAGAGTTCCTGCACAGCACAAGAAACTATCAATAGAGTTAAGAAACAACCTATAACATGGGAGAAAATATTTTCAAACTATGTATCTGAGAAAGATCTAATATCCATAATCCATAAGGAACTTAAACAAATTAACAAGCAAAAAGCAACCCTATTAAAAAAATGGGCAAAGGACATGAAGAGACACTTCTCAAATATGACAACATACAAGTCGCCAACAAACATGAAAAATAATCATCATCACTAATTATCAGAGCCATTCAAATCAAAACCAAGATTAGGTAGCATCTCATACCAGTCAAAACGGCTATTATTAAAAAGTGAAAAAACAACAGATGCTGGTGAGGCTGTGAGAAAAAGGAATGCTTATACACTGTTGGTGGGAATGTAAATTAGTTCAGCCACTGTGGAAAGCAGTTTGGAGATTTCTCAAGGAACTTAGAACCACCATTTGACTCAGCAATCTCAATACTAGGTATATGCCTAAAGCAATACAGATCATACCATAAAGACACATGTACTCATGTGTTCATTACCATGCTATTCACAATAGAAAAGTCATGGAATCAACCTAGGTGCCCATCAATGGCAGATTGGATGAAGAAAATGTGTTACATAAACACCATGGCATACTAAACAGTCATAAAAACCTTTGGCCAAGCATTGAATTTAAGTGGTCAAGTGTCAAGTTTAAGTCCATAGTTTCTTTGTTAGTTTTCTGACAAATTATATCCTTTGCAGCAACATGGTTGGAGCTAGAGGCCATACTCCTAAGTGAATTAACACAGAAACAGAAAACTAAATAGTACATGTTCTTGCTTATAAGTAGGAGCTAAACATTAAGTAGTCATAGACACAAACAGAGTAACAATAGACACTGGGAACAACTAGAGCGGGGAGGTAGAGAGGAGGGAATGGGTTGTAAAACTACCTACTAGATACTATATTCACTACATGGATACAAAATACCCATGTAACAAATCCACACATGTACATCCTGAATCTAAAAAAAGTTGAATTAAAACAACAAAAAATAAAAATAGAAGTCTGGAAATAATTTGAATAAAATTTTTACCAAAGAAAATACATAAATGGTCAATAAATATATAAAAGACTCTTAACAGCATTAGTCATCAGAGAATTTGCAAAGTACATCTCCAAGAACACATACACAAGCATGCATATGTATTAAATATATAATTCCAAGGGTTGACGAGTTGGAGAGCAACTGGACTCTCACATATTGCTGGTTGGAGTATAAGATATTACAAACACTCTGGAAAACAGTTTGGCAACTCCTAGTAAAGATAAACATATACTTCACAAGATTAGTAGTTATTTGTTGTGAGAGGTTAGAGTGGCAAGATTGAATACAAACTTTCGGAGGTGGAAAAATTCTATATCTTCTTTAGGGTAGTGGTTACCAGGGCATATACATTTTTAAATGTGTGAATTTCAATGCTGAAAAGTGTCCTTCAATAATGTTTATTAAGCAAATCTATTATAGGGTGCCAATCATGATCTGGTATCCTAGTATCTTTTGCTTTCTTTTTTTTTTTTTTTTTTAGAAACAGATTCTCACTCTGTCATCCAGGCTGGAGTATAGTGGCGTGATCATGGCTCAGTGCAGTCTCAAGGTCCTGGAACCAAGAGAGACTTTCACTTCAGCCTCCAGAGTAACTGAGACTACAGGCATGCACCATCATTCCAAGCTAATTTTTAACATTTTTTGTAAAGACATAGTCTTGCTATGTTGACCAGGATGGACTTGAACTCCTGGCCACAAGTAATCATCCCACCTTGGCCTCCCAAAGTGCTGAAATTACACTATGCCTGGCTAATGTCCTAAATTCTAGTTTCTTATATGCAAAGATTAGGGTAGAAAACTAGTACAAACACGAATCTAAAACCAGAAATATGGCAGGGATTTCTGCAGAAACAATGAGAAACCGAGGCAGAACTCATCAGGAGGCTTACTCCTATAACCTAGAGTATACATAATAGTAATTCCTACTAAAGGTGAGCTCTCGGGTAAATAAACAAATACATATAAACTCATTCAGCGTAAATAATATCAAAACAAAACATAACAACCAACCGAAAAAGAGCTATGAAATAAGTTTATTTATAGGACTTAAAGAAATAAAGAAGCAAAATATCTAATAAAAGAGCATCCCATGCTTTAAAAAATGACATATTTGTAAAAGGAACTAGTATACATTCTAGAAAGAAAAATTTATAGCCAATGTAAACAAAACTTGGTGGATGAATTCAGTTGTAGGTTAGACATCTATGAAAAGAAAATTAGTGAAGTAGAAGAGTATGGAAATCATCAACTATACAGTACAGAAAGACAATAACTTGACTGGGTGTGGTGACTCATGCCTGTAATTCCAGCACTTTGGTAGGCTGAGGCGGGTGGATCACTTGAGGTCAGGAGTTCGAGACCAGCCTGACCAACATGGCAAAATCCCGTCTCTATAAAAATACAAAAATTGGTGGGGCATGATGGCATACACCTATAGTCCCAGCTACTCGGGAGACTGAGGCAGGAGAATCACTTGAACCCAGGGGGCAGAGGTTGCAGTGAGCTGAGGTCATGCCACTGCACTCCAGCCTGGGTGACAGAGCAAGACTCCATCTCAAAAAACATATTTTAAAAATATATTTTAAAAAAAGAAAAAAGAAAGACAATAATTTAGAATATATTATAGCATTATTAAAATAAGAAAGTTAATTATTCATCCAAATGGGGTTCTATGAGGAACAAATACAAAGAATACAGTGGTGAATCAATTGTACTAATTCCCCAATTCTCCCTGTATCTAAACTCCACATGTGACTTTGCTACTCTTTCCATAAAGGGGTTGAATATATTTTCCTATGTCTTGTTTCTGAGTCAAGCCATGTGGTTTAATTTAGCCAATGGGTTTAGCAGATGTGACCCAAGCAAAGACTGGAAAACTGCTTACACTTTCTGTTTATCTCCTGTGAGCTCTGTGATGGACAGATGAACGAGCCAGGCCAGCCTACTGGAAAATGAGGGATGTATGACACAGAGCCAAGTCACCCAACAACTCAAGGTCATCCTAGATTAGCTGGCAGAATGCTGACTCCCAGACATGCGAGTAAACATAGTGGAGATACAGAAAGATACCAAGACAACCCACAGCTGATCACAAATGCCCAAGTGGCCCAGCCCAAATAAGTCAAGCTCAGCCCCGACCAGCTGAACCTCACAGCTCATGATCTAAATAAAAACGTTTATTGTGGTATGCCACACATGCTTTGTCATTGTTCATTATGCAACATTACTGTGACAATGAAGAGCTTATGTAACAAGTGATATTCAAAGAATGGTGAGAATTTTCCAGAATTAAAGAGGACACAGCATGTGAAAAATGTGACATCAAGGCAAATTCAGAAACTGCAAATGTCCAGTAGCTTGGATTCCTGGTAGGATGCCTGAAGATATCTCAAAAAAGTGTGAATAAATTTTTAAAAATTGAATTAATATTACTTTATTATAATCTAAAATATAGTAACACAAGTCATGCAGTTTTTTTCAGGTAGGAGAAGCATACCATAAAATCAAATTGTCCTAGGATTGATACTCCAAAAGACTATGCAGGCATCTTTTACCTTTTAACCATGTGCTAGTTTCCTAGGGCTGTTGTGATAAAGTATCATGCTAGATACCTTTTATAAAGGCAACAACAGTTTATTGTCTGTAGGTCTGGAGGCTGGCTGTCCAAAATCAAGTTTTCAGCAAGACTATACTCCCTTTGATATCTGTAAGGGAGAATCCTTTCTTGTCTCTTCTAAGCTTTTGATGGCTTAGTAGGAATCCTTGGCATTCCTTGACTTGAAACTACAGCACTCCAATCTCTGCCTCCATCATCACAACCCTCCCCCGACCAAATCTCTTTTCTTCTCATAAGAACACCAGTCATATTGGATTAGAGATCATACTATTTGAATATTACTCCATCTTAACTTGATTATATTTGCAAAGACCACAGTTCTAAAGAAGATTACATTCATAAGTACCAGGGATTAGATTTCAGCATATCTTTTTGTGGAACACAATTCTACCCATTTAAAAAAATATATTTCTAAAACTCATGAAACGGATCCATAGTTCATCATGGTTCTTACCTTGCATGTGCTATTTTAATGTCCACAAGAATTATTTAAATATTCTGTGTCAAATGTATTTACTTGAGACTGGTATATGCATATTATTATTACATCCTGGTTCTAAAATAAAATTAATGTATTATTATTCCTGACTATTAATTAACAAATACAAAATCATATTCTTTTGGCTAAGTTTCCTAAAGTGTTGAAAATATATGAGATGTAGCATTTTGCAGAATATGACTAGATTATTGGGTTAAGTTTGTGAATAAAGTATAATCCTTTATATTATTGCAGTATGAAAAAGCATAATATTCTTTAAGGTGAATTTCAAAATACAAAGTCCTTAAACTGAAAATCAGTTTTTATTATTACCACATTCTAATTGATTTGTGTTCCTATTATCAAAACTGGTATGTAAAAATATTATAGACTGTATAGCAGAATTTCTAGCATGTAGTCAGTCCACAATATATGTTAAATATTGCCTTTCCTTTCTCGTGGTCAAAAAAATTACAAATGAATTTTTTTTTTTTTTTTTTTTTTTGGCTACAGGCACAGAGTGTTAAATTGAACTATAGTGGAAGTGATTTATTCCCTTTTAGTCTTGATCCATCATGTAAACTTTTGTAGTTGCTCATAGTCAAAATACTTGGTATTTTAAGTTGTTTTCTCTTTTTTAGAAAAGCAAATATATAGAAAGCTCAGAGTTCACATTCTTACTAATTACAAGACATTTGTAGTTATTTGGAAACTAAACTTAAAATTTTTGAAATAGAAATGCACATAAGAATTCCATAACTTCTTTGGGAGGCCAAGACTGGCAGATCACCTGAAGTCAGGAGTTCGAGACCAGCCTAGCCAACATGGTGAAACCCTGTCTCTACTAAAAATACAAAAATTTAGCAAGGTGTGATGGCGGCTGCCTGTAATCCCAACCACTTGGGAGGCTGAGGGAGGGGAATCGTTTGAACCTGGGAGGCGGAGGTTGCAGTGAGCTGAGATTGCGCCATTGTACTCCAGCCTGGGTGACAAGAGCAAGGCCCCGTTAAAAAAAAAAAAATTCAGTTTTCACATTGTGTAAGGTAGGCATTTGCTATGGCAATGCCAATAGATATTCATTTGACAAGCAACAAGCATCAACTGTTTTAAAGATACTTCCTGAAATGTCTCATAATACTAAAGCTCCGTTGCAATGTGATACTACTAAAACAGAGTTTTCAGGGAAATAAACCTAAGCGTTTCTCCAAAGCTAATTTTCATTAGATAGCTATTCCAGAAACACATTATATAATATCACTAAGAGCTCTGTTCTTGGGGGGAAATGCAAATGAAAAACAAAAACAGATTTGAGGAAACCGGCAGATCTTGCTGCCACTCAGATTTTGCTAGCTAAAGATGATCAATTGAAAAAAAGAATTGTATTTGTAAACAATCCTTTAAAGAGCAATCCCATAAGGATTTAGAAGACATTGTCATTTCTTTAAAATTAGCAGACTCTTACCAATGTTCTCCAAATGAATGACAAGTAATTAGCAGAACTTTAAATGAATTGATCTTTATACAGCATATAATCAGATTATTTATTAAACTACTACAGCTTTCTAAGTAGGAAATAATAAAAATGAAAAACAAACCATTGTGGGTCAAGGCAGGCCAAAGAGTGTTTATTGCTAGCAATTCCTGGCTCATTAAAGGTATTACTGAATTTGCCACTCTTGAAAGTTAGTCAACACTCTGTTTCTGAGCAGCACTGGTTTCCTAATAGATGACATTCAGATAAGAGTTTACATTATGTTAAATAGTTTTGTATTTGCCTATTTTCCAAAAATTCTATGTAGTTCTAATTCACCTGAATCTTTTTTTATAGACTTTATTGAGGGGACAGAGTATCTTTGAGAATGCCAAATAGGAGAAAGATATTGATCTACAAAATATAAATTTTCCTAGAGGCTGGATTCCACGTTATATTTTAATGGGGTTTATCTAATGTTTAGCACCCAGTCTTTTGGTCAATGAATATTAACTGAAAACATCTGCTAAGGCAGACGCTAAACTAGGTGCTGCAAACAGGATATTCAGTAACAACCAGGCACATTTCCTACTTTAGTGAACTTAAAGTCATGTGGTGGCACTTATCAAATAATTTCAAAAAATATCAACCACAACTCTGAGAATTGCTAAGAGACAGAGGTACTGGGAGCCAGAAGCATGTCTAATCATAGGAAGTGGCATTATTGGAGAAGACAAGAGACATTTCCCTGAGGAAGTGGCAAATAATCAGAGATCAAAAGGATATTAAGCAGACAAGGAAGGAAGGAAGAACTTCTAGGTACATAGAACAGCTTACAAGAAGATCAGGAGAAAGAGAAAACAGGTGTGAATGGATGAGACAAAATCTGGAAGATGTTCCTGGGGAGGTCTTAAATGTAGGTCAGATGAATGGTAGTTAGTCAATAGTAATAGAGGAGGTTCAGTTCTAATAACTAAATGGGTCTATTTCATAGAGGACTCACAGACAGGGTCCAGATCTGCCTTCTTTTTGCACCGATTTCTTCACCCATAAACTGTAAGTATTCTAAACATTTCATACAGATGATGTAAAAAGGAATTATATGTAACTTAGAAATTGTTAAATATTGAGAAATAAGTAAATAAAAGCACAGGCCAGGTTTCTGTCTCATCAAACTTTATCCTATTGTGGGAGACAGATGATAATCTCAGAAAACAGGAAACACATGATATAATGTCAGATACAGAGATACTACATTAGGATGTCCAGGGAAGTCCTTTGTGAGTGGGCAACATTTCAACTGAGACCCAAATGAAGTGAGGGGGAGAGGCCTGTGATGTCTGGAGGAAGAGTATTTCAACCAGAAGAAAAAGCAAGGGCAAAGGTCTGAGGAGGCACATCCTGGCATGTGCCCACAAGGGGTGGGCAGTGACCAAAGTGAAGTTGGAACAGGAGCTGGGCAAGCGTGGAGGAAGCAGTCAGAGTCCTGGTCACAAGTCATAGCAAGGTTTTGTATTTTATGCTAAATGAAAGGGGATATCACTAGAGGGTTTTGAGTTATGTTATGTATGATTTATGTTTACTAGAGATAATTTTGGTTGTTCTATGGAAGACAGACTTCAGAGATAAGATCAGAAAGGGGAACCGCCATTGGGGGTTATAGAGGCACAGTGATAACCTAGAAGCCGAGTAAAGTAATTGTTTCCACAGTAAGGGAGTGATCAATTTTGTCGAATGCTTCTGATAGCTGATGGGAATAAAAGTCTAATTGCAGTGGGAACAAGAAAGAAGGTAAAAGTGAAGTAATTAAACAGCAAATATTTTTAGAAGAAACATAGGAAACATTTCAAGAGGTTATAATAAAAGATTGACATATTTCACAAAATAAAAATAAAAAACAAAATCTTTTCAAAAGCAAGCACCAAACATATAGCCAAAACAAAATAGAATCACAAAATATTTTAATATATGTACATTAATACTTAAAATGTAAAAATGAAATCACAAATGCATACGATTTCCAATTCATACCATTTGCTCACTTTTTTTTCTATTGGTTATTTTTTCTCTTACACAAATCAAATGGTATGAATTGGAAATTTTCACATGAAATAATTCAAACACTTATTAAATATATGAAAGGATTCTCAACCTTACCACTGGTGAAAGAACAATAGAAATAAAATGACAGGCTTTAGATGGCAAATTGTTACAATATTTTTGAAAAAAAATCTGACATTATCTAATAAAATTTTAAATATATCTATCTTTTGTCACAGTTATTCCAGATTTAGGAATTTACCTCATAGGAAAAACACACACACAAACACAAAGACATTCACACCCCAACAAAGTTTATTGTAGCATCATTTAATAAATTTAAATGTGACTACTCATCAAGTGGGAAATAACTGAATAAACAGTATTTCATACACAGACACACACAATACCTTAAACTTTTAAAAATGTGTTAGATCTATACCAATTAATTTGAAAGGGTTTCTACAATGTAATGAGTGAGAAAAGCAAAGTGCACAGAAGTTTATACAATCTGACTTTTATGTAGAATACATAAAGATCTGTCACCAAAGTATTAACAATGCTTAGCTCCGTATGATGGGATTTCTGATGATTTTTTGCTTTTCTTAATATGTAAGAGGAAATTACTAAAACACATTCCAAGTATAATTTGTCACAGAAATTATGAATACTATTAGTAATGACCTTAGTTTTCATATTGATCCAGTCATGTGTACTTAGCTCCAACAAGTATTGAGTATCAAATATGTACCATTGCCATCCACAATTTACATATGACTTTATTATTTATAATATTCTTTTATAGATGTTATTTAATTGAATTTTCAAAATAGCTGACAAGCAGAGGATGTATTCTCATTTTAGATATAAGGAAAATTAGACTTGGGGGGAGAAGAAGCATTAAGTGAATTAAGCATTTGTAGGGTAGGTGGCTCAGATCACTTATTTCCTAAGTTAATGCTTTCACATTAATTTTACATGCCAAATTAAAGTAAATAGCATGGATTAAAAAGTAAAGCAAAAGTGAGTCATCTACTCTTCTCAAGTCTTATCAAATACTTTTAGTTTTCCATTGAGTGAATGGCAATGCAAATAAACAATTCCTCTTCTAGTAGGTGATCAATCATTGGTAAAGAGCACAGGTATAATAACCTCTATAGAGTACTTTGGTTAAAAATAGAGGTCTGTATTAGAATGGAAGCCTAGCCCTCATATTGCCATGTGAAGTTGCTTCTCTAGAAGAACACTTTTGACCAATCCTTGCCCTTTATACAACTGTCTCTGGGGGAGAAGGAATAATTTATCTGATCGGTCTTACAGATCTCAGCCTTTTCTTGGCTCTCCCTTACCGGTGCTCATTTCTGGAGAGACAATATACCAAGTTCTTTCTCCTCAGTCTTGCAGGCAAAGGTCGCTACCCCTGCAATGTCTGTCTAATTCATTGGTGAACTACTAGAAACCCAAAGAATTCAGTCAAACCTTCTAACCTAACTTTTTACAGTAATAAATCAAGAGATTTCATCTTTCCTGTTTATCTTTTAATTATATTCAAATAATGGGATACTATTGATGTTACTGAAAGGATAAAACTTGAATATCTCATGGTTTGCTCTAGGAAATTTGCTAATGGTATACAAACACTGGTATGTGAAAAACAAACTAACATCTGTGAAGATTAATTGATGAGGCCAGCGTATATGACCTTAGGTTCTGAGCTTTGGCAAGCAGGGCCATAAAAGTTTTCAAACATGGTAGCTTGCAACACACTATATTACATTTCACAGCTGGTTTATATTCTAGTCCACATGGCTTTTATTAGCCTTTGACTTTGTGAGTATGAACAATACAAGAATTTGTTTTGTTGGGTCAACTTTGTCCAAAAGGGGGTGGTTATTTTGAATGCTCAAGGCTCACTTAAATAGGACCTTAAAAATTATAGGAACACAGATCTCTGCATATAGGCTTAGATGAGGTAAAAGTTGACTATAAGAAAAAATTTCTTCAAGTATGCAAGACTCTTAGGCATTAAGCAGAAGAACATTTTGCTATTTTTCTTCTACTTCTCAACTAGATCCACAAATCAGGAGGCCAGATTTAAACTCCATAGGTAAATCGATTCTACACATACTACAACACTTGTGAGATTCTAGATTTCAATTTTAGTGGTGGCAATTGCAGGCCATGCTAGGAAGCTCAGATTGAGCCTCTGTTCTCATCATAGATCTTTTCATGAGCCAACAGTGCAAAAAAAAAAAAAAAATGGAATGAACAAGTACAGAATCATCTTACTGTCAAAATGATAGTCAAACTGCACTCATCTGCAGTGCAGGCTTCTGGGGGCATCTAGACACTAAACACTTGGAGCCAACTTCTCAAGGTCCATCCACACATCTTTTCCCCACATCATCTCATCTGCAATCTTCCTATCTTGTTCTCAGTCCTGACCAACAGCTGAGTACTTTTACTCAACTGAGTGTACATAGTTTATTTGGAAATTATCCCAGGTGGTCATTAGGACAGAGGAGGCTTTATGACAACAGTAGCCTATGTTTTCAGCTCATATCAGAGTATCGAGAAGACCCATCCAAAGATCAGGCCTGGATTTCTTCCTATATTGCTGGCTACAGGGGACCCTCATGGATAAATAGTCGTTAGATGAGAGAGAGGCATTGACAGAGCTAGGTGACATAAAACATGATCCACTTGTTCATGTTCATGGCTCTTGTTCATGTACCTGAATCATGTGCTGTGGGTCTAGTCAGACCTAACCCCAAATGCACGATGATAAAACACATGATGGGCTGCTATTATACCCACCCAACTTATGACCGTGGTGGATCTGACAGATCCTGGCTCATGATAGGCAGCTCTGTTCTCAAAGCAGCTTTATGCCCAATGATCCAGTTTGCCGTTGTTACTAACTCCAAAGAGCAAAGCAGAGATGCTTTTCAAATCGAGAGGTATTTCTCTTCTGCATAAGGTATGGCCTTGCTCTGTTACCTGCTGCAGACCCCTCTCAACCTCTAGATCCTAAGTCACTTGATAAATGGGTTGAAGTATTCCCCCCAAAAATACAAAGAATCTAACAAAAAAAATGCACTTATTTTCAGATGGTAGAAGTTTCAAGGTGAAACAACTTGTTTTTTCCATAGGGCAAGCTTGTCCAACCCATGGCCTGATGTGATTCAGGATGGCTTTTAATGTGGCCTAACACAACTTGTAAACTTTCTTAAAATATTATGAGGTTTATTAGTGTGATTTTGGGTTTTTGTTTTTGTTTTTTTTAGCTCCACAGCTATCGTTAGTGTTAGTGTATTTTACATGTGGCCCAAGACAATACTTCTTCTTCCAATGTGACCCAGGGAAGCCAAAATGTTTGACACTCCTACCTTAGGGAGTTCCCCTGGCATGCCTCAGATTACTGGGCCCCCTAAAATCCTCACTAATTTGACCCATCTCTGAATCATCACAGAGAATATAATCCACTCTGTGGCATCCATGCATTACACCAGTGCATCCAGTGCATCAATGGGAGAAACACAGGGAGAGAAACAGGAATTTTTTTCAATGTGGTAGGAAATGTTAAAACTTAAATTTGATTTTTTGTAATTGTAAGAAAAACAGAATGTAGGAGTTTTAAGGTCAGCAGACACTGTTGATGTCCATCCTATATTCATACACATACTGACTTAAAGGGCCCATGTCTCGGTGCTTCTCTGCCTGAGAGCTTTATCTAGTGCTGTAAGAATGTATGTGTCTATGCACAAGGAATCCTGGAAATGAGAGAATTTATGTCCCCAGGGGCAAATTTCAAGAAGCGGAAGGAACTGGTGGATCTTCCACATTGGGATCTTCTGTAATCACAGCCTACAATGAGTAAATAGTTGGCCAGCCTGATCATGCCATTCTCTTTCCTCATGTTTTCCAGGATATGTATGAAAAAGTCCTCCCCAATTCCGTAATCTACAAAACAACCATGGCTCTTCTATTTTCTCATATTCTAAATATTGCCTGAATCCGTGCTTTTCCTTCCGCTTGTACATCATCCCAATCCACCAAGAAGTGAGGAGGCTTAGAAATTGTAGTATTACTGCAAGTCACCCCACTCACCCACAAAGGATTCCTTGTCATCTGACAGGCTCTTGATCCATTTCCAGGATTCCATGCTGAAAGTGTGCTCTCTAGGGCAACTTCTAATACAAACTATCTTAATTTTGGTTATCACAAATGTAAACGCTGAGACATGAGGCCTGGGTGCACACAGTTTATTTGGAAATTATCTCAGGAGGCATGAGGAAAGGAGTGGGGAAAAAACAGAGAAGGTAGAAAACCCAATAAATTTTAAATTAATGAGTGGACTACCATGATGTGCAAATGAGTTTCAATCCACTGGGGACTGCCTGAGAACTCATTAAGAATTTGCCTAAGAATGTTCTCTCAATGAATGGGGAAGCTGAAATATCTATCCACCAGTTCCTTCCTCTTACTTCCTGAAATTTGCCCCTATGAGCATTAATTCTGTCATTTCCAGGCTGCCCTGTGCATGGACACATAAATTCTTACAACACTAGATAAAGCTCTTAGGCAGAGAAGCACTGAGACATGGGCCATTAAAGTCACCATGTGCAAATACAGGAATGGACATCAACAGTGTCTGCTAGCCTCAAAACATCCACATTCTGTTTTTCTTACAATTAAAAAAAAATCAAATAATGTTCATACATTATTTCCCCACAGTTACATCTACAGTTGTACTAGGCTAAGTAGGCATTTGTTGGAACTCTGTTGTCCATATCTTTTCCTCAAGAACAATATCCCTCTTTAAGCTCTACCTTCCTTTACATAGCACTCCAGACACTTCATTATCTGGCTGCAAACTACCTTTCTAGCATCCTTATTAGCTACACTCCTCCACCTACTGCACCTGACATCATGCCCAACTACTCATAATTTTTCTAACATTTTCAGAATCATATGTCCGTGTCCATAGTGTTCCCTAAATGTGAAATACTATTGAAATCCTTATCTGCCAAGACTCAATTCCATCATAGAGTCTTTCCCTACTGTCCCTGTCAGAATTAATCATTCATTATATTCCCATTATGACAACTTAATGTGCATTCCTCTGTTGAGGGCTTATTGCACTCTATTGTGACCAGTTTTTATAAAACAAAATAATCTTTTTATTCTATTGTATGTATTAGGTTTGCTTCTTCCTTCTCATTAAGCTATCAGGTCCCTTTTTATATTCTTCTCCCTGTAATAGTTAGTATAGCATGTTGACGATAAGAAGGACTTAATAAATCATATATAAATATGTGTCAAATGAATGAAAGGCAAATCACGTTTTCAGTGGGGAAGTGAGTAAGAGCTGGTATCTGTTGCTACATTATACTGTAGCAGACAGTCTTGTGTTTTTGTCTCTGTCATCAGATAGAGGGCAGTAGTATGAAAGGAATATGAGGAAAAGAAACAATGGCAATTGTCACAGAAGCTTCCTCTAGCTCAGGTGAGCTGGTTTGTATTCAGTGCTAGGAGAAGCCATTGGAATGGTTGAGGCCACCATTATTTTTAATTTGCCAGCTACTCACTCTTTCTCATGAAAGAAAAACTGACATCATTAGTGATCAGAGAGAATTAGATTTGGTCACTGAAAGACCATACTTATTAAATAAATGGTAAAAATTTTTCCAAATATTTATCCATTAAAGATGACAGAAAGAAATACATATGTAGGATAACAAACACCAAGTGGGGAAGTAGAAGAATAATTTGCAAGCTGAAAACTACAAATGGAAAATGGGGGAATAGTTTTCATCAATTTTCCATTTTCTCTTTACAAAGAATCTAGGCTTTTTATATTTTATCTGAGGGAAGCAAAGCATTTTGAAACACAAGAACTCCTTGATTAAAAGACAAATTGAATTTCACCAAAATTTAGCCAATACTATTTTGGAGATTTATTAGAAACAATTACACATGAAAATACCCAATATAAAGCAAGTGCTCAAAATATCTTAGTATTGGTTTTATCTTTTTAAGTTTAGAAAAATATTTAATCTATTTAATAAAAAATCTTGTCAACAAAAGATTATTGCCGCTAATATTAAAATGTATCATTTCATTTATATATAGGTATAGGTGGTTTAACACAGATCTAGATCCTCCAATCAAAATTCATACACTTAATGTAAGTAAAGACATGACAGTTCACATTTACATCATAATTGTCAGTTTGTTACACGTAGTATTCAGCTGCCTTAGGGAACTAAAAGAAGCTAAATGCATTATCCAAAATGCTAGATGAGAAAAGAGTAGTGATATGACTGGATATGAAAGAGCACACCAGGCATCTTACTATGATCATATTGTCAATACCGTAAGAAAACAGCCATAAAATAACCAGATTCCAACTTACCTATAAATATAGTTTTAATTATTATATGGTTGCTTGGCGATGGAATTCACTGGTACCGTAGAAATTAGATCATGAATTTTTCCAACAGTCCCCTAAAGTAGGCTGTTTATTCATTTCTAAGACTCCTGATAAAGTTTTTGACAAAAAGGAGAGGATAGAGAAATATTTCTAATTGCAGTAAAGTTGGAATCTGACATGATAGTATGATAACAAAAAATAACATAAAATGCTTTCTTCAAATAACTTATTTTAAGTGACAACTTATATCAATGTCTTCTCAAATGGAAATATAAAAGTATGAAGAGTATGGAAAAATGGTGCATAATAGATAGAATCAAATGACTGTCCTTATTCTCTAATCTTAAATGACTGATAGCTAAAATATTACCATTATGACTACGCACTATGCAGAAAATAAGTTAGGTTTTAGTTTCATTTATTCAAGTATTACAACATTATTCCGTAGGTAAAGTCTCATGGCTCCACATATCTGCAGGTTAAACCTCCCACATATGAGATTAAGAAGCAGGCATGCAGAGATTAATCTGCCTAAGGATCCTGAGATGGACCCAGAATTCAAAACTAGTTCTTAGCGTCGCCTACCAGTCCCTAGCTTTTCTCACTGATCAAAGTGATTTCTGAGAAGAAATAGAAAAACCACTTGCAACCAATCTCTTCAATGTATTTGAGTTGTTGATTTCAAATTAAATAATTATTTATTCTAATTTCCTATGTGAATAGTAGACTACAGTAACAAGGCTGACGCAGAGACATTTTCCTTTGTTTTCTTTCCATCTGTCAGTCTGCTCCATGCCCCTCTATCTTGTATCTTCATAGTAACCAGAGACAGCTTTTCATAACCCTGGCCATTGGCTCTTACCCAACTTCTAGACATTAACTGTCCACAATTTCCCATTAACATTAATAATGCCTCCTATTTACATTTTATACAAGAGTCTAAACCAAAAGCCATTAAAACCTAGATAAGTCAATATGAATTGGTGCAATTTTTAACACAATGACAGTCTATAAACATATTTTGAATGTAGGATTCTATACAATACTTCTCACCCATAAAGAATGAAGCTATGGTTGATATAAAAATTTGGTAAAATAGTCATTCTTACAGTTTGTGATTTACTATATGAGAACTGGTAATGCCTCTGCATTAGATAAATTCATCCACTTAAGGCACTTAGGACAAAATCTGGAAATGGCAAATACTTCACAAGTGTTAGCTATTAGCTATGACATTTGTTAACGCTTAAAAAGTCCTTCAAGATTCTGTTCGTTTGTTTTAATTTTATTCTTTATCTGGAATTATAGTAGTAATCTATTCATTCTGTAAATATTCAAGGCAAAAGAAGAATCTAAAGTAAAATGTAAAAGTAAAATGTAAAAGTAAAATGTAAGAACCTCTCTTTATTCCTGTTATCATGTAGGACAATACCGAATACACAGGTTAATTGAGAAAGAATTAATATCTGTAGAAAATATATATATATTCTATGTCCATAAGTACTTTTCAACTCTTTCATTTGTCATGCCATACTTCTTTTTGAAATTTTAGCAGCTTTTGCTTTATGAATGTCAAGTTATGCTGTGGTACATTAGGATTCATGGCAGAGCTTTTTGGTGACCTCTGTTTACCTTGCTGAATATGTTTTGTTTTTAAGGCAACCTTGTCTGATGTTTGTCTCTGTGTTTTCCTGGTGTATTCTCGGCCTTCCTTTTCACATTCAATCTTTACTTTGCTTGATTTAGTTGCACCTTACCATACCCTATGCTACTTCACTTTGTTGAACTCTAATTTTAATTAAACTATAGATCCATGAGGCTGGATGCAATATCTGTTTTTCATCACTGTTTCACCTTGCAGTGCTGGGTGCTCAATTATCACTGTTGAAGACTTGGAGGTACTTTATTTATATACAGCTCTGTATAAAATACATGGTTGGATCTTTTAAAAATCTAATCTACTTTTTTTCTAATAATCAGTGAACCTTTTCATTTTCATTGATTGATATAATACATATATACTATGGTCTGTATTTTTCACCTAATTTCATTTTTTCTGCCTTTTTATGGGGATCCATTGGGGACAATTTCCCTTCCATTTGTTAATTTATAGCCTATTTTCAACATTTCAGTGGCTACTTCTAGGGCTTTTAATATTTAGCCTCTTTTATTGATTTCTTAATATTTGAAACTATGTATTTTTTCTCCACTATGAAAGATAATGAAATTCAAACATTTGTATTTCTGTTCACCTCCCCATTCCCTCCTGATTTTTGTTAACTAATAAAAATGTTTTACATTTTCAGAGTATGTAACCTTTATAGGATATTTTAAATATATAATATACACAGTTGCTTAGTTCTGTATTTAAATGAATTCAATGTCTGTTACTGATCCTTTCATGTTACTGCTTCCACCTTTTGGATATCTGTTGTTCCCAAAAGTTTTCATGATGAAAGCTTTTAAGCCTGTGGAAAATTAAAAGAATAGAGCAATGAACAGGCATATAGTCTTCACTTAGAATTATAAATATTATGTTGTCACATTTGCTTTATCCATTTATTTTTTGCTCTATTTCTATTTACTAATTTATGTATAAACATAATCTATATTTTATTTTACCATCTTTATTTCATCTTTCTTTAAGTATATCCCCAAGAATAAGTAGTGTCCAACATAGTCACACAGTACTATTATTTATATTAATATTTAATATCTAGTCCATATTTATTTTTCTCTAATTTTTCAAAAATACATTTGACAGTTTTGCTGTTATTGTTCCAGGATACAATTTAGGTTCATGCACTGTTAATGTCTCTTGGGTCTCTTTTATTCTACAAAGAACCATAACTTGTTTCAGGATTTTTTAAAGATCCAGGCCAGCTGGATTTCCCAGTTCCTGGACTTATCCAATTATTTCTTCTGAATGCTATTTAAACTTCTTTTTTATTCCCTATATTCCAATAATTTATTCTAAATGAATGATTTGATTCAAATTAAACATGTTACAAGACTATTTCATAAGTGATTTTGTATTCTTTATTTTATATCACAACAAGAGGCCATGTAATGCCACTTGCCCACTCTTTACATTTATCCCATCAACCTAAGCAACTGTGTATTTTTCCCCTCATCTTCCCTTAACTATTCTCTTTCCCCCATAGAAGCTCGAAATTCTTTTTACTTTGGCCTAAGACAAAACATAAGCTCTCAAATTCTGGCCACCTACTTCAGTGTCATTTCTTTGTGAATTCCCATGCACATGTACATAGTTAAATTTGTAGAGTTTTATCCATTTAATATGTACTTTATCATTATCTATTTAACGTATGTCTTACTAGTTTAATTCATAGGCCTCAGCCATAGAACATAGGAGGGGAGAGGGAAGAACTTTTTCCTTCTTTACAGGGGTCAGGGCAACATAAATATTAAGGTCATATTGCTTGCTGGCCTGTAAATAATTTGTAAATAATTAAGTTCTTTGCCTCTGAACCATTAATCTTATGTCTCCTACCATCCATAAAACTATGACAAAATGATCAACCTGTTATCTTCCAAGAAGGGTGAAATATCAGACTCCTAATAATTTGACTTTTAGTCAATTACTTTTACCTTTTTGTTCTCTCCCATTTATTTTTTAACGATTGTTTTCCATGAGCCATAATTTTGCCCACTCCACCCCAACAAGGTTACTTAATTTCTGGGCTTCATTTTTCTCATCTGTATGATTACAATAATAATAGTATTGAAACTGCCTTTGCAAATATTATAACAATGAGAAAATTATCACAATGAAAGAGATCTGACCTAACCAACTCTATCTTATGTTTAACCCCCAAGCTGCACTTGGTCATTCTTCATTGTGTACCAAACTCATTTTAGGAGGAATTTAGTTTGTAGTTCAACAGTGAAACAGAGATAGTAACAGTCCCTCCCCACCACAAACCCCTTTTTGCTTAGAAACCAGACCACCTTTGGAAAAACAACAAATTAGCCACAGATCAAAAATTATGTCTCAAGAGCCATGCAGCCAGAGGGCACCAGATTTCTTACCTCCCCAATTGCTTCTACAGATAACACCACTATTGTAAAGCTTAAGGTTGGTATTTGAGGTATTTTTTAGACCCTGCATTCTGATGGATCAGCTGGCACCACCCAGAACAGTAAACTAGCTCATCTGGTCTTGTGGCTGCCACTCAGGAACCAGCTCAGCATAAGAGGACAGCTCCAACCTCCTATGATCCCGTCTCCAACCCAACTAATCAACATCCCTCATTCCATAGCCCCCTGCTCCCCAATCTATCTTTTAAAAAATCTAGCATCTGAATTTTCAGGGATGTTTATTTGAGTAATTACAAAACTATGGTCTCTAATTTAGCTGACTATATGTGTATTAAACTGTTTATTGCAATTCTCCTGTTTTGATAAATTGGCTTCATGTTGGCAGCAGGCAAGAAGAACCCTTTGGGTGGTTACAAGTATGGGGGCTAATCACTGGGATAGCCCTTGAAGGTACCTGCCCTTGGTTCAGCAGCTCCTTACCAGTAACAGATCCAGAGGCCAGCTCAAGCAGCCACATAGTTCTCTTGGAATAAGTGTTCCCCTGGCACCAACTCTACCAGCAGAGTGCTATCCACCCATAGTGCATGGATCTAATTGTAATGGAGAAATATTTCCTCAAAGACATCTTGTAACCTGATTTTGTGAGTATTCCGGGTGCTGCCAACACCCTTTTCCTTCCCTGAGTCTATTGATATCTCTAGAGACACTGTATGTAGCCCCATTACAGGGACTGTCTATCTCTGTAGCCCTCTTATGGGGATTGTTCATCTCTCCCTTGATTGTAGGAAGAGTCCCATTTTGGGAAGATTTCTCCCCAAAGAAACAGAGAATAGGGGAGCTGTTTGGAAGCATACTCTTCTCTTTTGTCATCTGGTCTGGAATCCTGGTTTGGAAGGCCTTCTGTTCATATTCACTTCATTGCATGCATTTGTATATGTAGAGAAGATCTCTGACAGATTTGCTGCCAGAAATTCATCAGGCTCTCCTAATTTGTCTGGCCAGCATAGTTGGTGAGCACTGAAGGAACCATTAACTGGAGCTCAACAAGTCTCACTCAGGATAACCCTCTGCCCTTCCATATTGCGCAGAGACCATCCACTGAAACTCCTGGTCAGAGGTCATCTCTGCCTGCCTTAAGTGGATCAAATATAACAGAGACCAACGAAGACAAGTTTGAGCCTTACAGATTGATACTTGGGCATTGAGTGGGGTGATTAGTGATTGTGTTTTGTCATGTGTATTTTGCTCTGGCCAAAATATGAAAAGTTAATTCAGCTCCCCTCCATAGCCCATTGGGTGGCATCTTGTAAAATTGAAAGGCTTTTGCCTATGGTTCCATAAAACAGAAAAGAATGATTTTCTTTTGTAATGTGACTTAGTCCGTTGACATAGTTTGGCTATGTTCCCACCCAACTCTCAACTTGAATTATATCTCCCAGAATTCCCACATGTTTTGGGAGGGACCCAGAGGGAGGTAATTGAATCATGGGGGCCGGTCTTTCCCATGCTATTCTCATGATAGTGAATAAGTCTCATAAGATCTGATGGGTTTATCAGGGGTTTCCACTTTTACTTATTCCTCATTTTCTCTTGCTGCCACCATGTAAGAAGTGCCTTTTGCCTCCCACCATGATTCTGAGACCTCCCCAGGAATGTGGAACTATAAGTCCAATTAAACCTCTTTTTCTTCCCAGTCTCATGTATGTCTTTATCAGCAGTGTGAAAACGGACTAATACACCCATCCAGCTGTGGTGCAGCACGCAGGGTCCTCAAAAGCCACTCCACTCTTCTGGAAGCTTCAGAGCAAGAATTTCTTACCATCCAGGCTTCTGGCCTCTCTCTCTGTACAAACCGGTTGAATGAATGGTAAAAGTCACTGTTTGTCCCTTCTACAACATTTTGATTAATAGGAAAAAGGATTTGTACGAGTCATCTTTTTGTCTTTCTGTGTCATTCTGTACCACAAGATAGAATACAGGCCTATAACCCTTATAAGTCTGCTTTTTGAGCCAGCCCTAGAGACTGGTCAGTTACAAACTTTGCTGAGGTCCCTGAAACAAAAACCAAATGAGGTTTCTCTTTCATGTTATGTCTTAAAAACTTGACTTTGTGACCATTTGGGGGTACTCTCTCTTGGTCTATACAGTTCAGAGGGTGGGAATTTGGGGGTTCACGTCATGGTTAGCTTTAAGATTTCTCTTGAGCAGTTAAAATCCTTTGCAAGCTCAAAATCACCACCACAGACTCCTTCTGGGAAAAGACAATTACCCCATGCTGTAGCTCAGCAGCTAAGGCTTTGCCTTTTCACAATGGTGGCTTGGGTTCAATTCCAAGCTTAGGAAGTGGGTCACTTCTGATTTAATACCTGTAGGACTTTTTCCATTTATTAATTATTTTTCCCTTCATGGACAGCTTCTTGATTTCCTATCTTGAATTTTCTTTTTTCTGAGTGACCACTGGGGTGATTCTATATCTTGTAAAAAATACTTACTATCTCTTTGAAAACACCTCATATATCCATGGTTAAGTCATAGCCTTAATTGAGGATTATTGATTTCAGCTGGGAGGTTACCTATAGTAAAAAGTTCAAAAGCCAGAAATATTGGCTGTTTGTCTCAGCTAAAATCTGGTAATAAAAAAATAAAATTGATTTTTTTAGAACTCTAATAAAAAATTTACTTAATTAAGGCTGATATTTGGGCTATATGTATACAGATACTGTTTTAAAGCCCCTGCTCTCCCTCTGTAAAAGACATTTTAGTCAACAGAATTCTGTCTGATTCTCCACTTACTATTGTCTGTTCCTATTTCCTCTTGTATCTAAACTTTTTTACTTTTGGGGGGGCCAGAAATTACTTTGCATTATAACAAAATTTTAATCTTGATGTATATAATAGCTAGATAAGAGATAAATTTTTAAGTTGTTGATGGTAGTTGCTTACTATGAATAATTATTACTACAGAATAATATTCCTTTCTTTGTGTGTTTAAATAAAAAACAGTGTGCTCTTAGACACCTAAAATATATGGAATGGATGGCTAATTATGGAATGGGATGACCGGCTTGGGTTGACCACCAGCCTCAGGGGGATGTCCTTGCAGTGAACTGCATACTGTTACACTGTCTGGTCCTATAGTGTTCCCTTCTTTGGGGGGATCCAGGTTTCAATTAAAAAATGGGATCCTTGATTTGGGGGCATCTGTTATCTCTTCTTGTTGTGCCCACCAATTAGGCCCTAAAAACTGCATGCCTTATTTCCCCTGTTTCTTAAAAGGCTCCACCCTAAAGCCAGTAGTCCAATTAATTTACAACTTTAAAGAACTCTCCATATGTAAGAGTGTCTTATTTTTCTGCCTATCTTAACTCAACTTTTACTTACACAATTTTTCTTCAGTGTGAGTTAAATATGAATTATCCATCTTGTTTCATCAAGAATTACTTCTTTAGAAATGCAAATTTTGAGTTGTCTCGCTGACAATTGTTTAGAGCAGGGAACAAGTAATCAAGAGACTAATGGTCTAAAATGGGGAAGAGAAACTTAAAGGCTGACAAATGAAAAATCTTCCATCTCTACATTTTCTATTTTGTGTATGTGATGTTTCACTACCAAATTATATAAAGGAACTCTTATTAGTTGGCCTAAAGATAAATAAGTGCTTAAATCAAATATGTTGTCAGAAAAATAGAAACTTTAATGTCTTTTAGTTCATGTGACTTTAATAATCTTTGGTAAATAAAAATTATTTTAATATTATTAATAAAATAACAGTCTTCAAAATTTAGACATTAGGCCTGAATTAGGCAAGGCAGATACTGCCTTGCTAGATGCTTTAACGTTATAAACTGCTGCTATGACATTTTATTATTGTTCAACTTGTCTGCTTTACAGTCATTAGATTTTAGGTAAGGCCTGGGGACATGTGGCATTAGCCATGCCACCTAGCTATGCTGGAAAGAATCAGACATTCATTTGCAGTTCTGTCTCATGTCCTAGGTTCTGCACCTGGTACATAATTAAAATTGCTTACACTAAAAATAAAAGTTGTATGTTTTTGACAATGACATAGAAATACAGTTTTTATAAGATAACTTTCTGCAGTTTAGAGAGCTTAAAAATTGTTTTAAGTCAAAAAAAACTGAAGATTTAAGCAAGCTATAGAAAATTTGTGAAATATTTACCTTATTTAAAAAATCCTGTGTGAGAGCAAGTTGGCTATAATTAAAAGGGTATTATTTAGTTTTTCCATCAATTGAACATTAAAATAAAAGCATACTGATTCAGAGCCAGAATCTAAGCCCAAGTGTTGAATAACAGGGTTTTCTTGGAACATCAATCTGTTCTTTAGCAGAAAATTATAAACGGTTATGAAGGTTTTATGAAAGCCTTACCTATGGTCAAACAGTTAAGATTGGATAGATTTGTTTATACGGTTTTATTAAGAATTGCGTTTAACACTAATATAATTGTGCACTAATACAAAGGTGAAATTTAGCTCCTTTTGAACAAGATTTTCATGTAATATTGAGAGATAATAAATTCTGTTTGCTTTTTTAATAAACTACAAGGGAGAGAGAAGAGACAGATTAAGTTGGCCCCATGCTCTCTTTATTGGGTCTTGTTTGGAAAACTAAGTCTCCCCTCTACCAATGAACAAAGATTTTGCCTTTTTGAAATTTTTACATTATCATTTCGGTGAAATAAGTGACTTATGATGGTGGGATTCCATTTTGTGACATCAAGTGTTTTAAAACTTTGATATATGACAAGCTTTCCAAAATCAGATTTTTAATTGTCTTTTTTTGCTTTAATAATCTTTTAAGTATTAGGGTGTCTGAAGTCCAAGAGACATACTCAGTTTATTTAAAATTATATAGGAAGTACTCTCAAATGTAAAATCGTATTTAACTTTCTTTGGGTTATATTCATATAAATTTGTTAATTTCATATTTTCTAAAATTGTATAATATTCCTATTAGTCTGATATGTCTCAGTATATATTATCAGTAGTAATTATGATTGTTATGTTAAATTGTTGTGTGCCACAGAGATGACCAGATTTCCTTGTTGGTTGCATCTTTAACCATGGACAGATGACCTAAGATTTTGTCATCCACAAATAATTACTATCTTATTTTGATCTTTTTCAAAAGGTAGTTTATAATCATCTATAAGACTGTGAAGAGTGGTCTTGAATACTCGTCTCAGATAACTTTGCAAATTGTGCCATTATAATAGCGAGAAAAGAAAATATTCTAAGATTCTCATGGAGAGCTGATGTGTTCATGAGGACTGCTGGCCCAGTATCAGGCAGAACAGGAGATAATTACAGGGACCGAACTAATAAATACCAAAATAATCTTGTCATGATTTTTGTTTAAAATGTTGCTAATTCTTTTATTGTTTGTAGTCCAGAAAAACCTATTTTTCTTTTAATCTATTTACAGTTTTTAGCTATTGGGTAAATTATACTCCTATGAGCAAAATTTGGAGCATATTTCTTTCTTTTTACCTGATTTCTCCAGAATTTAGAAACTATGAATATTCTTAACCATGGCAATATAGTTATCTGCATACGTACAATAAATATCTGGGGTTTTATGTAACAGGACGCAATTGAAAACACTGATTATTTTACCAAGGCTTTGACTAGAATGGTATGCCCCCAAATATAAACAAAAGGAATCCAGGTTGACTTACAGAGCTGATAAAAGCTCCTTGGGAAAACTGGCCTCATACTTTTTCTACACAGTCCCTGTCCAGGCTTCCTGACTTAACTTTGGTAAGTAAAGAATGTCACTTTCTCACAGGTCCAGGGGCCCCAAGCTATCTTGGAACCTGAAGAGGATAGAAATTCATTCAATTCATGCAAGTATTTGCAGGCACAAATAAATCCATAGTTGAGATCATGGCTCTAAAAAGTCTAAGCTGAGGTTCCTTATGAAAAAACGTTCCAGCAAAGCCAATTAAAAAAGAGTCTATGTGGAGCTGGGCACAGTGGCTCACTCTTGTAATCCCAGCACTTTGGGAGGCTGAGGTGGGTGGATCACCTGAGTTCAGGAGTTCGAGACCAGCCTGGCCAACATGGTGAAACCCCCATCTACTAAAAATACAAAAAATTAGCCAAGTGTGGTGGCAGGCACCTGCAATCCCAGCTACTCAGGATGCTGACACAGGAGAACTGCATGAACCTAGGAGGCGGAGGTTGCAGTGAACGGAGATCGTGCCATTGCACTCCAGCCTGGGAGACAGAGCGAGACTCCATCTCAAAATAAATAAATAAATAAATAAATAAATAAATAAGAGCCTATGTGGCAAATAATTATTCTTGCTGTACTTTATGCATACAATCAGGCCAAGTATAATAAGACTAAAATTTATTTCACAAATAACTTTGTCCTACTATGATTTGTCTATAATAAAAATGAAGACTGGAGAGAGAAAAATTAATGTTACAAAAAAATAACTAGAGTACACCTGTTGATAGATCCTAGTCTTGTCCATTGTTTCTGAGTTTGTATTATTTTCTGCAATTTGGACTGAACCCTGAATTTTTTCTGGGCTACAAGTCCTCAAATTAATATTTTCAAAATATTCTCCGCTTTTTCTGACTTGGACTAAATAAAATGGCTACTAACTTCTTCCTGAAGCCCTGCAAACTTGCTTGTGGTACAGGCAAAAAAAATGTGTCAGATTGCTACTTCCATCCTCCTCTATAACTAAATATCCTTTGAGTTTAACATCTGGATACACTGTACCCAATATTAACCTTTATTTTTTTTCTGTTTCCATGGAAATGCCTCTTATTAAAAATCCATTTGCTTTCATCACATGTAAAGGCCTAGCTCATCTCCAATGCCACCTCCTGAAATGGGAAACAGCTGTTTAACTGAACTGAACTATTCTCAGGACTAGGAAACTGATTCAAAGGATATGAGATGGTATATTTGATTTTGTTCTTTCTTGTTTATCCCAATTTGTCTTTCTAACAACCTCTGACCCAAATCTCTCTCACCTAGTGACCACATGGCTGATTGGTTCTCAGGGCTATTCACCTGGCTCCTTCAGGGCTTCAGATTAATTCTGCAAAGACTTCTTGAAGCTAGGATTTGTACTCCTTATATGAAGATTCATTATCCTATAGTCTGCTGTTCACGTAAATGCTTTACTAAAACTGTGGATGAGAGTACTAACATCTTTGTCATGCAAGCCTTGGAACCCCAACCAGGCACCTATAAATACATGCAGGCAGCTGAAAAGGCAGTTTTACTCTACTTGGGGCCAAATCCTATCCCACTACACCCTGTCAGCAGGAAGAAGTTAGAGCAGTTGTTTGACTTTTCCCATCTCTGTTGCTCACACATTAAAAATAATGTGTGTTGAGACCCCCAAAATGGGGACGGAAACTGTATTTGCAAACATTTTAAGAATTAGGAAAAGATCTGACTTCACCAACTTCATCTTGCCATTAATATTCAAGCTGCCCTTAGTCATTGCTGGCCATGAGTCAAACTAACTTTGGGAAGAATTTAGTTTATAATTTAACTAAGATAGCAAAGATAACAACCCCTCCCCCAAAACAAACCCTCTCTTTGCTGGAGACAAGAGCACCTTTGTAAAAATAAAAAAATCAGTCATAAGATTAGAAAGTAAGGCTCAAGAGGTCAAACCAAATTACAATAGCTATAAAATAAAATACACAAATAAAGTTAACCAAGGAAGTGAAAGACCTCTAGAAGGCAAACTGCAAAAGACTGATGAAAAATATGAAGATGATACAAACAAATGGAAAGAAATCCCATGCTCATGAATCTGAAGGATTAATATTTTTCAAATGACATATCACTCAAAGAAATCACAGACTCAATGTGGTTTCTATTAAAATATTAATGACATTCTTCACAAAAAGAGAAAAACAAAACACTAAAATTCATATGGAACCACACAAGACCCCTCATAGTCAAAGCAATCCTAAGCCAAAAGAACAAACCTGGAGACATTGCGGTACCAGACTTCAAAATAGACAACAAAGCTGTCGGAACCAAAACATGGTAGTAGTGACATAAAAACAAACACATAGACCAAATCCAACAGAATAGAAAACTCAGAAATTAATCTACGCATTTATGGCCAACTGATTTTTGAAAAAGGTACCAAAAACACTAATCAGGGAAAGAACAGTCTCTTCAATAAATGGTGTAGGGAAAACTATATACATGAGCAAAATATTAAAACTAGATCCTCACCTCTTACCCTTTACAAAAGTCAACTCAAAATGGATCAAAGACTTAAGTGTAAGACCCAAAACTATAAAACTATTAGAAGGAAACATAGGGAAAATGATTCAGGACATTGGCCTGGGAAAAGATTTTATGAATAAGACCTCAAAAGCATAGGCAACAAAAGCAACAATAAATAAATAAAAGTATATCAAACTGAAAACCTCTGCACAGCAAAGGAAACAATTTAACAGAGTCAAAAGGCAACCTACAGAATGGAAGAATTTGGAAACTATTCATCCAACAAAAGATTAATATCCAGAATATATAAACATTTAAACATCTCAACAGCAAAAAACAACCCAATTTAAAAATGGGCAGATAATCTGAAAAGACATTTGTCAAAAGAAGACATGCAAACAGCTGACAAATATATATAAATTGCATTTGTAATCATCTGGGAAATGCCAATAAAAACTACAGTGAGGTAGCATCTCACCACAGTTAGGATGACTATTATCAAAAAGATAAAAAATAACAAATGCTGGCAAGCGGACAGCGAAAAGGGAACACTTTTACACTCTTGGTGAAAATGTAAACTAGTACAACCACTGTGGAGAACAATATGATGGCTCCCAAAACAAAAATGACAACTAGCACTACCATGTGATTTAGCAGTCCCACCACTGTGCATTTATCCAAAGCAGAGGAAATCAGTATATTGAAGAGACATCTGCACCTCCATGTTTATTGCTACAGTATTCACCATAGCCAAGATATGGAATCAACCTAGATGTCCAACAACAGATGAATGGAAAAAGGAAATGCTATATATATATGCACAATAGAATGCTATTATGCCATAAAAAGGAATTAAATCCCATCATTTATGGCAACATGGATAGAACTGGAGGACATTATGTTAAGTGAAATAAGCCAGGAACGGATAGCTAAACACCATATGTTCTCGCTTATGTGTGGAAGCTAAAAAAAGTTGATCTTATAGAAGTAAAAAGTAGAACAGGATACTAGAGGCTGGGAAGGGGAGTGAGAAGGAGGTTATTGGGAGAGATTTGTTAAATAATACAAAATTACAGTCAGATAGGATAAATAAGTTCTAGTATTTTATAGCACTGTAGGATGACTATAGTTAATAACATATAGTTTCAGATAGTCAGGAGGATATGAAATGTTTCCATCACAAAGAAATGCTGAATGTGTGAGATGATGGATATCTTAATTACCCTGATCTGATCACTATACATTATATGTATTGAAACATTATTACATACCCCACAAATGTGTAGAATTATTATGTGACAATTTTAAAAATAAAATAAAATTAGAAAAAAGTAAAATGACAACTCTGAACTTTATTCTTTTAGCAATGGGAATTCAATGTAGGATTTTAAAATATATACAGTGGAAATGTAATTAAATTAACTTGGTATTAGTTTATAGCAAAGCTTCCCAAATCAACATACAGAGGCAAGTTATTTTGCCTGCAAGGGTTTCAATTGCTTTGAAATAGATATTTCCCCTCAGTCCCCAGAAAGAATAAAGCCTTCCAGATGAGAGGGCTTCAAATATGAGCAGAATTATTTGTTTATCCCAGTGTCTTTGCAAGTTTATTTTCTACATGGGGCATGAAGTAAAAATTATTGGGAAGCATAGATTTGCATGATGATGGAAAAGGGAAAGCCTAAAGACAGGGAAAATAGCTAATAAATTAATATACAGTGTGTTCACTGGAGTTGTATGCATTCTCACAAGAGGCATTCTTTCCCTACCAGTTGAACATTCCTAGAAGGTCACATACCAGTTAAACTCCACTATTTTGCCTTTTAGTGACCATGCTTGAGTCCACTTGCCCAACTCCTGAGATCCTATTAGGAAGCTGCTGAAAACATTTCAGATGTTATTATCTATCAGGAGACTGCCTTTCCCTGGCACTGGCTGAGACAAATTGTTTTTATTTTATTTTATTTATTTTTGGCAGAGCTAGCTGAGGCTTTATTTGGAAAAAGACAAAAACAAAACTGTTTCATAGATGGAGGCATGGGCGGAGGGTACCCCAGGCAGTGAACTCCCCTGATGGGTAGGCTGAAGGCTAGGGCTGAGCCCAGTGAAGACCTTAGCCCTCAACCCACTCATGGTGGGAGTGACCACCAGTGTCTGCCTCAGGTGGGTCTCCTGTTCCCTCTGCTCCACTGAACAAGAGCCTCTGCCACAGGCCATGGGGCAGCCACAGGATGGGGTAGGCTGGGAGGGGCTGCCATGGCCATTCTCTTGGGCAGGAGATCAGACGACTCAGAGGCCAGCTTCCCATCGTGGGTCTCAATCTTCTTCATAACCACAGTCCTACAGGAGCTGGTACTCCTGAAGAAGCTGGAGCCCATGCCAGAGCCAAAGCTGGAGTCCAGGCCATAGGTAAGGCCAGGGCTTGTGAGGCCTCTGTAAGCCAAGTTCAGCCCACCTGAGCAGACACTGGTGATCTTCGTATGGATACTCATGTTCTGCATCCCAGACTTCAGCTGGTTCTCCTCTCCCTCCAGCAGCTACCTGTAGGTGGCAATCGCAATGTCCAGGGCCAGCTTGACATTCATCATCTCCTGGTGCTCATGCAGCTGTCGCACCATGTTCTGCTTGGCTCACTGCAGGATGGCCTCCAGCTCCAACAGCTTGGTGGCCTTAACAGCCAGCTCCACATGCTGCATAGCATCCGTGATGACAGCTTCCAGGGAAGCCCCTTGGACTTTGAGGCCCTCAGTCTCAGCCTGGAGCCCACTGATGTTGATGCAGGATTTTTCTCAGCCACTTTGTCAATCAGAGACTTCTGGATGGTGATGCCCCTGCTGGGGCAGGGGCTCACCACAGGAGACAGACACCCTGTCTACTCAGCCAACCAGGCCATGCCTGGCTTGCATGCTGGCATGGATCCCATGGCCACTGAGACTGTGTACTCAGTCCCTGGCAGGAGGGGGTGTGTGAGCAAGAATGCAGGGTCTGGCCAGCTGCTCCAAACACCAGCACAGGAGCAGGCTCCATGCAGGACTTGCAGCTGGACCAGGTGTGTCACAAACAACTCCTATGATAGACTCTGGTGTCCAGATGAGGGGAATGCAATGGCACCCAAACCAGGGTGCCTGTGATCCCAAAACCCTAGATGGGGTATTACAGCATACTAATAGCTTCCTCCCATGGCTCTGGAACTGGCTTAAACCCATTGCTGTTTCCCATTGTGTGGGGTGGCTGCCCTCCACCAGCAGAGGGCAGAGGACCACAGTGTTACAGCCTTCTTTCTACGCACATTCAGTGAGTCCCAAGTTCTTGTCCCACATCCAAGAAGAATGAGGTTATGCTGAAAACTGAAAAGTGAGGAGGGTGGAGAAGAGTTTTAGTAAGCGACAAAACAGCTCTTAGTGGAGAGGAGATGCAGCGTGGTCCCCCACCAGAAGTCAGGTGGTCTCTCTCCCAGTGTGGCTGGGTCCAGAGCTTTTATGAGCTCAGAATGGGGGAGTGCATGATGATTGGCTTGTGAGTGTGCAAAAAATGCTAAAACAAAAGTGTCACTTGAAGGTGGGTACAACAGTGTAAAAAACCAATTAGGGAAGAGTAGCTATATGTAAAATAGGTGAAGGGTAGGGATCAAACAGAAGAAAGCATGCCAAATGGGAAAAGGTTCTCAATCTGGTCTGTGGATTTACCAGGGACTTATAGCTAGGCTTTAAACTGCCTTCAGCTTGAAACTTGGGTTTCACCAGGGACCAGCCCCTGTCTTCCTAGGATTTGTCTGCCTCCTACCACTAACAATATTACAGTTCATCTCAGTGATGTCCATCTTTGTGTGACACAGCTCATCCCCATACTTCCCAGCCAGCATCTGCAGCTCCTCATACTTGATCTGGTACATGTGCTCAGCCTTGGCCAGGTTGTGGTTGACAATGTCCTCATACTGGGTCTTGACGTCAGTAATGATGCTGTCCATTTCCAGGGAGTGGCTGTTGTCCATAGACAGGACCACAGATATCCCTGAGATCTGGGAATGCAGCTCACAGATACCCTCTTTATACATCTGCTTGAGGAAGTTGATCTCATCAGTCATCCCTTCCAGGAGAGATTCTTGCTCTACCTTGTTTATGCAAGTTTCATCCACATCCTTCTTGATGAGGACAAATTCATTCTAAATTTCTCTATGTTTATTGTCACCCTCGTGCTTATTATTCAAGGCCTTCAGCAACCCCTGCATGTTGCCAAGCTCTGTCTCCAGCTTCAGCTTCTTTTGGTCCAGAGTGTCCCACTACCTCCAAAGGTTGTTGATATAGCTCTCAAGCATGTTGTCCATGTAGCTCTGGGCTGTCTTCTGCTGTTGCAGGAGGCTCAACTGGTCTTCAGCATCTTCTGCTGCTGCTCCAGCAGTATACCTTGTTGATGAAGGAGGCAAACTTGTTGAGGATGTTGATCTGCCCCTTCTCCTGGGTGTACATGGCCTGGATGTTGCAGTCTACCTTTGGCTTAAGGGGACTCAGTAGGCTCTGGTTCACCACGATGGCTATGAGGCCCCCCAATATCACTGGCCCCACCATAGTCTCCACCCAGACCTATGCCAGTTCCCTACCCACCCTAGAAACTGCTGCTACTACCCATTTGGGAGAAGTTCAAGGAGTTGTTCCTAGTTCACACATGTAGGAGTAGCTGCTGAAAACCTGGAGGCCAGAGATGGACACCTTGTAGGACTTCTGGGTCACCCTGATGGACATGTTGAAGGCAAGAGTGGAGGCAGGCAGGCCAAACCAAGTGGAAATTTGAGGAGTGCAGAATCTGCTTCCAGGTACAATTATCATCTTAGAGAGACAGTTAGCAACCACCTGATGGTCATCTGACATTCCTGGTTTTGTGGTGGCGGGGGGCCTCTCCTGCCCTGCTCATGTCTGACTAGCTGCCTACTGTTACAGAATGCCTAACCCAGCAATGCAAAATGCAAATACATTGTCCTGTAGACCTGGTAACATAAGAACTTAAAATGGAGAAGAAAATTCTATAGTGAGTACAAAGATATCATATGTATATATCCCTTATGCTAAAATATGATTCTGAAAATAGGTATTCCTAACAGCACTGACCAGATGGCCCTGTTCAAATGCAAGTTGCCAATCTGAACCACATGAAGTACCAATGCAATGTGAAAGCCATTTATTAGCAATGCAAATGTCAAGCTACCTCTGATTTTCCCAAAAGCAGGATAAACAAAATAAATGAGCCATTAGGAGGCACAGGTGAGATACTCAGGCTTCAAGAACCCTGCTTTGATTACTTTGAAAGGCAGAGAAAGGCAGCATAACAAGTTTCCACTTGAACAGAGTGTGTTTATTCAGCTTGATGCAAGTCAGAGGAAATAGCCCTAATAGTTTTGAATTGCTATAAAAGCTTGTATGCACTTGTCAGATTTATGCGTTTAGGCCATAAAAGCAAAAGAGTCTTAGAGGCATTTTCTAAATTAAGCGATTCAGGTATAAATTCAAAGACAGAGAAGAAATGCAAGCTTCACATACACCAGAGCACGGGCCCAAAATGACCTTTCTTTTACTTTTACCCTAAGATTTCCTTTTCATCCTTCAACACTAGCTCGAATATTTCTGCCTCAAGTGAAGTGTCTCCTGAACCCCTCTACCCATCACTTCTGCCAGCTGATGACTTCCAGCAACTTGTACATCCCTCCATTGGAACACTTTGCTTTATAATTATTTATTTAACTTCCTCTTCTTGTGTTCTGTGATGTCTTCAGAGGCAAAGATTTTATACTATTTGTGTCTCCAAACTTCAGAAGCTTTCACAGAAAAGATTCTAACCATGTATATGCGCAACCAAAATCAAGAAAAAGAGATGATCCCTAATACTTTAGTTTGCTAGATTTTTGTTGAGCTCATAGTGATGCTTATAAATTTGATAGTATAATGCTAGATAAGTATTTTAAAGGATAATTGTACAAAAAGAGTAAAATCATGACTCTCATGGGGATAGAAATGGAGCACTATTAAATATTTTAACTACAAATTAGAGAATCAGGCAGATGTCACGACTTTTCAAAGGAGAAGTAAAACAAGGATAAATGTGTATAGAGTAAACTTTCCTCAGTAAAGAAACGTTGAACTTAAATGATAAACCAATGCAACTGGCTTCTTTTCCATGGGAGGAGAATGGAGGAAAGTCAGTTAAACCTCCCCACCAGACATAATTCATTTGCATTTCTAGGAACATGAATTATTTTGCATTGCTATCAGTTATCTACAATTTGCAAAGTTATAAAATACTGCAAAGGCTAGACTCAGATAACCTGAAAGTGCATTGCAATGAGTTTAATATTTGTGTACCTCCAAAATTCATATGTTGAAACCTAACCCCAAGGTAATGGTATTTGAAAGTAGAACCTTTGGGAAATAATTAAATCATGAGGGTGGGGTCCCCATGAATGAGATTAGTGCCCTTATAAAAGGGACCCCCAAAAAGCTCTTTCTACCAGGTGAAGATAAAAGAAGTCAGCCAACTACAACAAAGGAAAGGGCTCTCCACAGAAACCTACATTACTGGCACCCTGATCTTGGACTTCTAGCCTCCAGAACTGTGAAAAAATAAATTTCACTTGTTTGCAAGCCACTCTGTTTATGGTATCTTGCTATAGCAGTCCAAGCTGGTAAGACCAATCTGCTGTAATCTAAATAATGCATTGTTTTTCATAGGAGACATCCAATAATCTTTGTTATTTAGTCCAAATTTTCTTACATTGTGTCATCTTAAAGGCAGAGTGTGAGATTTTATGTTCTTTCATTGAAAGGTCAACGTATGATCAAAAATTGTTTTTGTCCATTTGTAAGACAATATTTCTAAACTCCTCTCAACACGTTGTTATATCATTAGCCCTTCCATAGTAATGAACCAATAACAACAAAAACTAACATTTGGGAAATTACTTTTTGCCAAGTAGTGTGAAGAGGGCTTTATCTAAAGAATTTCTTTAAACCTCATGCCAACCTGATGAGGTAAAAATTTCATTATACTCATATCACAGAAGAGAAAACAGATCACTAACAAAGCCTCTAAATTACAGAACCGGCATATATCAGACCTGAATTCTAAGCAGAAAATTCTCTCTCTGCTGTCTAATATGGTAGCCAATAGTCACATGGGGCTACTGGGACTTGAAATGTGGCCAACTCAAATTCTGATGTTCTGTAGATAAAACTAGGCAATTAATTTTTAAGACTTAGTACCATAAAAATATTTTGAAGTTATAATGGTTTGGATGATTGAGCTAAATAAAATGTATCATTAACTTTACCATCTGTTTCTTTTTACCTTTTAAAATGTGGCTACTAGAAAATTTTAAATCACCTATGTGGCTCACATTATATTTTTATTGATTAGTCTACACTCTTACTGGCAGACTTGAAAGACAGAAAATTGCCAACAAAAATCAAACAAGCTCTCTTTTAAAGAAATGATAAGATTAAAATATTTATGATATCAAAATATCCATCACTATTGTAGTGGACACATGTAATTAGCAGAGAATTTTCTGCATAACGTAAAGAAGAGACAATCATACAAGAAGAGACAATCCCACAATTAGTGATTCTTAAATATCAATAGTGTTTTTAACACCAAAGATGGTAGTCTAGAGTATGGAGTCATCATGACAGGGAGTAAAGCGTATCCATACCTGATTTCAGGAAGCCTAGCTTCACGTCTCAGTTCCACACTGACTTTAGCCAGTAACTACGTGAGTTGCAATTTTCTTATCTGTAAAAGGAAGACATGTAACCTTGAAATCCCTTCCAGCTGAAGAAGCTCTGTGATCATACTGATCTTCACCTGGTACCTTCTTCAAGATGATTTAGAACAGCTGTTCTCAAACTTGAGGCTTGGAGGGTCATTATGCCACAGATTGCTGGGCCCCACCTCCAGGGTTTCTGATTCAGTGGGTCTGGGGCAGAGCTGAGAATTTGCATTTCTAGTAAGTCCTTAGGATGTTGATGCTGCTGGTCTGGGGAACACACTTAAGTCACTGACTTAAAACAACATCACCTGTAATCCCAGCACTTTGGGAGGCCGAGGCGGGCGGATCACAAGGTCAGGAGATCGAGACCACGATGAAACCCCGTCTCTACTAAAAATACAAAAAATTAGCCGGCGCAGTGGCGGGCGCCTGTAGTCCCAGCTACTCAGGAGACTGAGGCAGGAGAATGGCGTGAATCCGGGAGGCGGAGCTTGCAGTGAGCCGCGATGGCGCCACTGCACTCCAGCCTGGGCGACAGAGCAAGACTCCGTCTCAAAACAACAACAACAACAACATCACAGAGCCTCTCACATGATGAGCCATAGGGGCTGCAGTAAAGGCAAAGTAGACTTCACTTACCTCCACTCCAAAGGTGAATTGAGTGTTTGAGCTTTTTCAAACCCTTTTATTGAGGATGATTCAAAGTTTTACACTCCCATCCAGAAAGGGGAGAGTTTAGACCAACAATGACTTTAATGACTTTTTTCCCTGCTAGCATTTTGCCTTTAAAAAAAATTTTTTTTAAGAATTACACACTCTGAAGGGAAATGTCAGATTCTAAGATTTTTTTTTTAAATTGCTTGGTATTCTAGTGTAAGCTATGTTGCACTTTTAAATATGAGTGGTGGGCAAAAATCTCCACCTACAATGTTACATAACAGACACACCCACACCTGTATTTCTATTGATCTAATGTAGACTATTTATTTTCAAAGGCAGTATAATGATAAAAGGAATGCATTTCCCTCTGCCATTTTAAATTTTTATTTACTTTTACATTATTATAAAGTATGTTTTGTACTGTTGGGGGTAAAATCAGCTTGTTCTAGTTACATTTATAAAATTTAAAATCTTCCCCTGTTCTCAATGTTTCAACATTTTCATTGCTTTGCATCTGGATATTTTTAGGACATAATGTGCAACTTTATGGTTCTATGAGAACATCAACTGTGCAAATATGTATTAAAGCAGTGGGAATTTGGGCTACCTTGTCCGGACAATGCTGACAGAAGCGTTGTACACATGAGATGGCAAATATGATTTTTAAAATAATAATGACAAAAGCATCTATCCAGTGGGAAACATAATGTAGATTTCTTTATTGCTATTCTTTGTTCTATTTTTGTTTTAATAATTTAACCTAGATATTAGTAGAAGTGCTGTGGAAATCATGAGCCCTCTGTCTTAATTTCTTTTTTTGAAAAAACTTCAACTTAAATTGTCTATTTAAAAGCTTTGTATTTTTCTGTTAATTTTTCTTGAGGATTCTAATTAAGCATTATCTCTGTGAAAAATAAAATTAGTAGATATTAATAGTATTCTTTTACAGATAAAAAAGTTATAAAGTGTTGGTAAGTATTCTTACATCAAACTTACTGGTTTGAAATTATCAGGAAAATTACAAAGTCAATTACCCAGATGGTGTGATGTGGTCAAAACAATCAACAAGGAATGGTTTTGTTCCTATTCTTTGTCTGATGTTTGGTTTATGTGGATGTAATCTATATCTCTGGCATGATTAATACCATAGCCATTTTAATACTTATTTTTAAGTACAGAGCTTTCATGATTATTGTGCCCTATCCTCATCATTAATAATGGCCATCTGCACTTCCTTTCCTTTAACAAGTGGTGTGATTTTACTTTGTCATCAGTATGTTCTGGGAATAGCACTGTTACTGCTATACTCAGACAGAAAACTGCCTGAAGTAATTACGGAACCCATCTGAAATTTCAAAATTAAAATATTTTCCTCAAGCCTTGTAATATGCATTTCAAGCAGAAGCTCACCACCATTTCTAACTAATAAACATTCAGGAAAGCATTTTTGCCAGATCAATTATTTTTTAAATCTGAAATGAATAAAATCAGAAAAAACCATTTGCTCTTCTAACTCTGTTCTTTTAACTGGTACCCCAACTAAAGATAAACTTTATTACTATTTTTAAGTTGCCCTCTGCTTTTCTTATTAAAATGTAAAGTAAACCTGGATTAAGGAGAAAAATGAACCATACTTTGTTAGATAGTAATACCTAATATCAGGACTAATGTCTACACATTTTGGTCATGTCTACATAGTCCTCTAAAGGTTAAGTGCTTCTTAATAGTCTGAAATCACTAAAAGTTAAATTTATGTTCTATAGCGCCAAATAATAATTTTGAGTCTGTATTTTTCATTTTCTCAAGTTCTTAAATTCATATCATTAAACATAATAATTAAGGCATAAGTAGGCTAAAAAGCTTAAATTACTCACAGAAGCCACCAAAATCAGAACTACACTTTGAAGAACAGCCTATTGGGCTCTTTAATGCAAAGTCTGATAATGTTCAGCCACTCTGACTTGTCAATCAAAGGGGGTTATAATGTAACTAATCTGATGTCATATCACACTCTATATCCCAAAGATGTTGAACTGATTACATTTGTTTACTATTATTATCATTATTATTGCTACATATATTATCATTACACTTCTTAATAAAGACATCAGGTGTCTTTATGATGTGTCCTAGGCATCATAAACTGAGTGTGTTGTCCAACAGACTATTTCCTATTTGAAGTTAGGCTCTAGAAACTTACATAGAATCGGAGAACAGAATTGGAAATCATGCATCCAGATAATTTAGAGAGCTTATAAAAATTAGCATGGTGTAATTCTAGTGTTTTATAGACAAAATCGATATCTCTGATTTTGATTAGAATTGCAGTCTTTATTACCCATTTTGAATGTTCCTATCTTCCATGATAATATTCTGTGATTCTGATTTGATAGGTCTGGGGTGGGGCCAAAGAGTTTATGGTTTTGAAAGCTCATCAGGTGATTCTGCTGTGCAGTCAATTTGTGAATGCTTTAATCATACAGGTGGGTATATTAAAGAACAGGAGATAAAGTGACTTAACCTCTTACGGTTAAGAGGCAATTTACTTCCTCAGAACTTCAAGATTTCTCAGACTTCAATATTTAAATGGAAATATTTTTAAGAAAGGTTGTGTCAAATAAAACACAGTCAGATTAAGAAATTGGATATATAACTAAAAAGAGTTGAGATTCCCGGGGTAACAAGGATAATAAGGAAATTAAATTTATTTTCACTTTTATTATTACCTTTCCCAGGAGGTAAGTAGAGAAAGGAGTCCTTGCCCAATTGTAAGAGTATAAAGATAAGAATAGGGATAATGTGGCCGGGCATGGTGGCTCACACCTGTAATCCCAGCACTTTGGGAGGCTGAGGCGGGTGGATCACCTGAGGTCAGGAGTTCGAGACTAGCCTCCCCATCTCTACTAAAAATGCAAAAATTAGCAGGGCGTGGTGGCGGGTGCCTGTAACCCCAGCTACTTGAGAGGCTGAGACTGGAGAATCACTTGAACCTGGGAGGCAGAGGTTACAGTGAGCTGAAATCGCGCCGCTGCACCCCAACCCAGCCTGGGCAACAGAGAGAGGCTCCGTCTCAAAAAGAATAGGGATAAAGTAACTGAAGCTCTGAAAGTCTCAGTGACTTTCCCCAAATTACACAACTTTGTATCAGAGTTATGGCCTAAACTCCAAGCCAGGACACCAAACCCCATATTCTGTCTGATGTTTAGTGTCCCATGATGGTCTAGTTTCTCTTTTTACCCCAGGCTGACCTCTCTAGGGCAGAACATATTCTTCAGGAAAACCAAATTTTTAAATAGCACAATCAGTACCTGGAACAAATCCTAACATATAATAAGTACTCAAAATATATACATATTTGAATAAATAATCCATAATAATTACAATTTTCCTATAATGTGTTAAGCTCAGATTCTTTTTTCTGCTTATTGTACCATCTTTTCTTCAATTAACTTTGCTTGAAAATTGTAACCCTATTTTTGACAGCTTTATTTAACATGTCGTGCGTATTTTGTTTAAAAGCAATCCTAATTTAGGAAACTAACAGTAGGCTAAACATAAGAATAAAGGAATAAAATGTTCTTTCTTGTATTTTTTTGTTTGTTTGGTTTTTTTGTTTGTTTGTTTTGTTTTTTTGGCAGAATATGCAAGGTACTAGCAATAACAGGGCAGAATTTCTGAAAACCCTCACAGAACTTCTTAGAATCCTTAGCCTTACATTCAATCCCTCCTCAGTCTGGCCCAGTGATGTTTTTTTCAAATTCCTTTATCAATGTTCTTCTCACACCTATGACATTCCCTTCACCAAATAATTGAGTGTCCGCATGTAGTTCCTGGTCTTTATTTTAACAATGTTTTTACATATTCTGCTTGTTCGTTGAGTCTTCAGTATTCAAATGCTATGTGTCTTTCAAAGCATACTTCAAACATCACTTCCCTCTTCCTCTCAGTGGGAACTATTCTCCTCCTCTTAAAATTTCAACTAACACTTGTATTTGCATGACATTCATAATGTAATTTTTCCCTAAACTATACTTATTTCTGTACATTGTCTTACCTACAGGACAATGCTTTGCCCAGTAGTCAATTATTCCATGAATAAATGACTAAATGGAAAATCGACCAGATATAAGTTTAGAATTCAATATTAACTGTTTTCCTTATTACTAAATATCTTAGCACAAGCCCCGTTTTTCCATGCCTACCAAATGAAATTTTTAAAAGACCACTACAAGAAAAGTATATATCATTTCTAAGTATGCCATTGTTAATCTATTTTTGATGTGATTGATATGAAGGTCACCAGTACCTATTTATTGTTGAAGACTGCAAAGCAAAAAGTGAGAAACCCTGGCCAGAGCAATCAGGCAAAATGAAGAAATAAAAGGCATCCAAATAGGAAAAGAGGAAGTCAAACTATGTGGTTGGTATAATTTTATACCTAACAAAGATGGTATAATTTTATACCTAACAAAGCTTATAGTCTCCGCCCAAAAGTCTTCAGATCTGATAAACAACTTCAGCGAGGTTTCTGGATATAAATCAGTGTACAAAAATCAGTAGCATTTCTGTACTACAATAAGGTCCAACCTAAATGCAAAATCAAGAATGTAATCACATTCACAAGAGCCACAAAAAATAAAATAAAATACCTAGGACTACAGCTAACCAGGGAGGTGAAAGATCTCTACAATGAGGATGACAAAACACTGCTCAAATAAATCAGAGAAGATGGAAATGAATGGAAAAACATTCTATGCTCATGAATAGGAATAATTAGTATCATAAAATGGCCATATTGCCCAAAGAAATGTACAGATTCAATGCTATTCCTATCAAACTACCAATGATATTCTTCACAAAACTAGAAAAAACTATTTTAGGAGGCATTAGGTTGCCTGACTACAAACTAAACCGCAAGGCTGCAGTAACCGAAACAGCATGGTACTGGTACAGAAACAGACTCATAGACCAATGGAATAGAATAGACAGCCCAGAAATAATGCTGCACACTATGACCATCTGATCTTCAACAAAGCTGACCAAAATAATCAATGGGGAAAGTATTTTAAATTCAATAATGGTGTGGGGATAACTGGCTAGCCATATGCAGAAGATTGAAACTGGACCCCTTTCTAACACCATATACAAAAATTAACTCAAGATGGATTGAAGACTTAAATGTGAAAAACAAAACTAAAAATCCTGGAAGACAACCTAGGCAATACCATTCTGGACATAGGAATGGGCAAAGATTTTATGCCAAAGATACCAAAAGCAATTGCAAGAAAAGTAAACATTGACAAATGGGATCTAATTAGACTAAAGAGCTTCTGCCCCACAAAAGAAACTATTAACAAAGCAAACAGACAACCTACAGAATGGGAGAACATTTTCACAAACTTTACCTCTGACAAAGGCCAATATCCAGCATCTATAAGGAACTTGAACAAATTTACAAGCAAAAAGCAAACAACCCCATTAAAAAGTGGACAAAACATATGAACAGACACATTCCAAAGAAGACATATAAGCAGCCAACAAGCATATGAAAAGATGCTCAATATCACTAATCATTAGAGAAATGCAAATTAAAACCACAGTGAGATGCCATCTCATACCAGTCAGAATGGCCATTATTAAAAAGTCAAAAAATAACAGATGCTGGAGAGGTTGTAGAGAAAAGGGAATGCTTATATAGTGTTAGTGGGAGGGTAACTTAGTTCAAACATTGTGGAAAGCAGTGTGGCAATTCCTCAGAGAGCTAAAAACAGATCTACCATTCAACGCAGCAATCCCAGCACTGGGTATACACCCAGAGTAATGTAAATCATTTTACCATAAAGACACATGTGTATTCATCACAGTACTATTCACAATAGCAGACTTGGAATCAATGTCAATGCCCCGCAACGGCAGACCAGATAAAGAAAATGTGGCATATATATACCATAGATTACATGCAGCCATAAAAAAGGATGAGATCACGTCCTTTGCAGCAACATGGATGGAAACTAGAGGCCATTATCTTAGGCAAACTAACCCAGAAATAGAAAGCGAAATACCTCATTTTCTCACCTATAAGTGGGAGCTAAACATTGAGTACACATGAATACAAAGAAGGTAACAATAGACACCAGGGCCTACGTGAGTGTAGAGGGTGGGAGAAGGGTTAGGATAGAAAATCTACCTATCAGGTACTATGCTTAGTGAAGAAATAATACATACACCAGTCCCCCGTGACTTAAAATTTATCTATAGAACTAACCTGCATATGGACCCCTGAAACGAAAATAAAAGTTTTTAAGTCAGAAATTATGTTATTTCATTGTGCACCTTAACTCAATATTTTCTAGTTTCCTTTTTCCTATACTACTATTCCAAATTTATAAAAATGAAAGGAATTCATTTGATATATTACTTTAAGATAAACTGCTCTTAAGAATTACTGTAATGCAAAAATCATTCCTTGTTATAGTTCTATATTATTTAGATATGATAAAAGTAGCACAAATGCCTTTTTTGAAAAATTGAAAAATATTTATTTAAGAAGAGTTAAACAAATCCCAAGCTAATTTTGGACAATTTCTACTTAAGATTTTTTTTACGTAGTCTATAATTAAAGGGGATACATTTTTTCATTTTTTGCCCAGCTTTATTGGGGTGTGATTAACAAATAAATATTGTATATATTTCAGGTGTTATAATAATTTGGTGATTTAATATACCATACAAATACATTGCAAAATGATTACCATGATCAAATTAATGAACACATCCATCACCACACAGTTAACTATTTTGTATGTGTATTTGTGTGTGTGATGAGGAAATTTATTCTCTTAGCAAATTTCAAGCATAGAATACAGTATTACTAACTATAGACATCCAGAACTTATTCATCTTTTAACTGAAAGTTTTCAACCTTTAACTGATATCTCCCCATTTTCTTCATCTCCTGGACCCTGGCAAACACTGTTCTACACTCTGTTTCTACAAATTTGACTTTTTGATTACACATCTAAGTGAGATCATATAGTATTTGCTTTTCTGTATTTAGTTTATTACACTCAGCATAATATCCTCCAGGTTTATTCCCATAGTCACAGATAGCAAGATTTCCTTCTTTTTTATGGCCAAATAATATTCTACCTTGTGTGTGTCTGTGTGTGTGTGTGTGTGTGTGTGTGTGTGTGTGTACCCCATATTTTCTTTATCCATTTATCCATCAATGGGCACATATTATTTTCATGTCTTGGCTATAATGAATAATGCTGCAATGAGCATGGGGATGCAGATATCTCTTGAAGATACTCATTTTATTTTCTTTGGATATATACCCAGAGAAGATATATTTTCTAAACTAAATGTATTATTTTGATATTTTACAATGAATCATAAATGGAATAAATTTATAATTGTCTATATATCTTTGTCCTAAGTAATCTGCACTGTGAAGAAATAACAGAGAATCTTAACTTTAAATGTAATAAGGTAATACGCACATTGGATAACATAACATATTAGCTCAAGAAATATTAATTCATTTCTGAGAAAAAAATGCTGTGGCTTCACATTTCTGACTTCAAAGGAAAATACTTATGCTGTATAGTTGGGATTTAGGGGCCAGTTTTCAGTTAAATTCAGAATCACTGATGGAGTAGGGTGAGCATCTCTGCATAAATTAGAACAAATCTAGTTGATGTTATGGGATTAAACTACCAGTTATGTAACAGATTTCTCAGTAATATTGACATATAGTGAAGAAAATAAATAACAGGCCTAAAACAAGCCAAAATGTAATTTTGCTTCTACATATTTATCCTTAAGAAATATTAATAAATGTAAACAATGATTTAGCAATTCAGCAATGTTTATAAACTAAGCAATGTTTACCAGAGAGAACTGTAAACAGCGTATGACTCAAACAAAAGGGAAATCTTTAAAGTATGGCCAGTCTGCCCACAGCAAGATGGCCGAATAGGAGCAGCTCCAGCCTCCAGCTCCCAGCACGAGTGACACAGAGGATGGGTGATTTCTGCATTTTCAACTGAGGTACCGGGTTCGTCTCACTGGGGAGTGCCGGACAATCAGTGCTGGTCAGCTGGTGCAGCCCGACCAGCGAGAGCTGAAGCAGGGCAAGCCATCGCCTCACGTGGGAAGCAAAAAAGGGGAAGGGAATCTCTTTTCCTAGCCAAGGGAAACTGAGACACACAACACCTGGAAAATGGGGTAACTACCACCCTAATTCTGCCCTTTACCAAGGGTCTTAGCAAACGGCACACCAGGAGATTATATCCCACATCTGGCTTGGAGGGTCCCACGCTCGCAGAGCCTCCCTCATTCTAGCTCAGCAGTCTGAGATCTAACTGCAAGGCAGCAGCAAGACTAGGGGAGGGGCGCCCACCATTACTGAGGCTTAAGTAAGTAAACAAAGCCTCTGGGAAGCTTGAACTGGGTGGAGCCCACCACAACTCAAGGGGACCTGCTTGTCTCTGTAGACTCCACCTCTGAGGGCAGGGCATAGCTAAACAAAAAGCAGCAGAAAACTCTGCAGACGTAAATGACTCTGTCTGACAGCTTTGAAGAGAGCAGTGGATCTCCCAGCATGGAGGTTGAGATCTGAGAACAGACCGACTGCCTGCTCAAGTGGGTCCCTGATCCCTGAGTAGCCTAACTGGGAGACATCCACCACTAGGGGCAGACCAACACCTAACACCTCACACGGCAGGGTATACCCCTGAGACGAAGCTTCCAAAGCAAGAATCAGACAGCAACACTCGCTGTTCAGCAATATTCTATCTTCTGCAGCCTCTGCTGCTGATACCCAGGCAAACAGGGTCTGGAGTGGACCTCAAGCAATCTCCAACAGACCTACAGCTGAGGGTCCTGACTCTTAGAAGGAAAATTAACAAACAGAAAGGACACCCACACCAAAACCCCATCAGTTCATCACCATCATCAAAGACCAAAGGCAGATAAAATCACAAAGATGGAGAAAAAGCATGGCAGAAAAGCTGGAAATTCAAAAAATCAGAGCGCATCTCCCCCTCTAAAGGAACACAGCTCATCACCAGCAATGGATCAAAGCTGGACAGAGAATGACTTTGACGAGCTGAGAGAAGAAGGCTTCAGTCGATCAAATTTCTCAGAGCTAAAGGAGGAACTATGTACCCAGCACAAAGAAACTAAAAATCTTGAAAAAAGAATGGAAGAATGGAAAACTATAATAATCAATGCAGAGAAGGCCATAAATGAACTGATAGAGATAAAAACCATGACATGAGAACTACGTGACAAATGCACAAGCTTCAGTAAATGACTTTATCAACTGGAAGAAAGAGTATCAATGATTGAAGATCAAATGAATGAAACAAAGCGAGAAGAGAAGTCTAGAGAAAAAACAGGAAAAAGAAATGAACAAAGCCTTCAAGAAATATGGGATTATGTGAAAAGACCAAATCTACGTCCGATTGGTGTGCCTGAAGGTGAAGAGGAAAATGGAACCAAGTTGGAAAACATTCTTCAGGATATCACCCAGGAGAACTTCCCCAACCTAGTAACACAGGCCAACATTCAAATTCAGGAAATACAGAGAGCTCCACGAAGATACTCCTTGAGAAGAGCAACTCCAAGACACATAATTGTCAGATTCACCAAAGTTGAAAGGAAGGAAAAAATGTTAAGGGCAGCCAGAGAGAAAGATCAGGTTACTCACAAAGGGAAGTCCATCAGACTAACAGCAGATCTCTCGGCAGAAACTCTACAAGCCAGAAGACAGTGGGGGCCAATATTCAACATTCTTAAAGAAAAGAATTTTCAACCCAGAATTTCATATCCAGCCAAACTAAGTTTCCTAAGTGAAGGAGAAATAAAATCCTTTACAGACAAGCAAATGCTAAGATATTTTGTCACCACCAGACCTGCCCTACAAGAGACCCTGAAGGAAGCACTGAACATGGAAAGGAACAATAGGAACCAGCCACTGCAAAAACATGCCAAAATGTAAAGACCATCGATGCTAGGAAAAAACTACATCAACTAACGAGCAAAATAACCAGTTAATATCACAATGACAGGATCAAGTTCACACATAACAATATTAACCTTAAATGTAAATGGACTAAATGCTCCAGTTAAAAGACACAGATTGGGAAATTGCATAAAGAGTCAAGACCCATCAGTTTGCTGTATTCAGGAGACCCATCTCACATGCAGAGACACACATAGGCTCAAAATAAAGGGATGGAGGAAGATCTACCAAGCAAATGGAGAACAAAAAAAAGCAGAGGTTGTAATCCAGGTCTATGATAAAACAGACTTTAAACCATCAAAGGTCAAAAGAGACAAAGAAGGCAATTACATAATGGTAACGGGATCAATTCAACAGAAAGAGCTAACTATCCTAAATATATATGCACCCAATACAGGAGCACCTAGATACATAAAGCAAGTCCTTAGAGACTTACAAAGAGACTTAGACTCCCATACAATAATAATGGGAGATTTCAACACCCCACTGTCAACATTAGACAGATCAAGGAGACAGAAAGTTAACAAGGATATCCAGGAATTGAACTCAACTCTGCACCAAGCAGACCTAAAAGAAATCTACAGAACTCTCCACCCCAAATCAACAGATTATACATTCTTCTCAGCACCACATTGCACTTATTCCAAAATTGACCACATAGTTGGAAGTAAAGCACTCCTCAGCAAATGTAAAAGAACAGAAATCGTATATATGACGCGTCATTTATAACTGATGTAAATGACGAGTTGATAGGTGCTGATGAGTTGATGGATGCAGCACACCAACATGGCACATGTGTACTTATGTAACAAACCTGCACATTGTGCACATGTACCCTGAACTGAAAGTATAATTTAAAATTTTTTTTTAATTAAAGCAAATAAAAAATAAATAAATATATACATATATGTATATAAATAAATAAATTATGGCCAGTCCATATAAAAAAAATGAAGTTGAATCCCTGAATAGACCAATAGCAGGCTCTGAAACTGAGGCAATAATTAATAGCCTACCAACCAAAAAAAGTCCAGGACCAGATGGATTCACAGCTGAATTCTACCAGAGGTACAAGGAGGAGCTGGTACCATTCTTTCTGAAACTATTCCAATCAATAGAAAAAGAGGGAATCCCCCCTAACTCATTTTATGAGGCCAACATCATCCTGATACCAAAGCCTGGCAGAGACACAACAAAAAAAGAGAATTTTAGACCAATATCCCTGATGAACATCGATGCAAAAATCCTCAATAAACTACTGGCAAACTGAATCCAGCAGCACATCAAAAAGCTTATCCACCATGATCAAGTGGGCTTCATCCCTGGGATGCAAGGCTGGTTCAACATTCGCAAATCAATAAACATAATCCAGTATATAAACAGAACCAAAGACAAGAAACACATGATTATCTCAATAGATGCAGAAAAGGCTTTTGACAAAATTCAACAGCCCTTCATGCTAAAAACGCTCAATAAATTTGGTATTGATGGAACGTACCTCAAACTAATGACAGCTATTTATGACAAACCCACAGCCAATATCATACTGAATGGGCAAA